>NW_026849440.1:0-208770 GCF_030869305.1 Colletotrichum tamarilloi
CGATCCCAATACGAAGTTCGCGAACATCAGGGATATCCATCGGGCTCAAATCGAAGCGGGTGAAAAGGAGGTTATCACGGCTGAATCCAGCGACTCTGAATGCCCTAGTGAGGCTGGCAGCTGTATTGTAGTGGGTGTGGTTGAGGATCAATAGTTAATAGTAATGAGGAGGTTGGGTTGTGATCCCATCGTTTTTGTGGTGCCAGAAACAGGGGGGTGCCAGGAAGTGGGTATGTTGACTTACGACTGATCGTCTGCCATAAGTCTGTCCGCAGTACCACTGGAGAAGCCAGCATATTCTGCTCGACATCATCTGAGCATCTATGGTGTCATTGATGGTTGGCCAAAGGCATCGATAACCCCCGTCGTCCAGCTGGGGGAGTAGCATAGCACTGCGATCTCGCTTGAGATAGAATGCTGAATTTCGGGTGGTGAAAAAGGGTGTTCGTTATTTCGCTCGTGTGTGAAGTTGGCAGCACACACGATCATCCTGTGGCTTTTATCATTAGAAACTGGCCAAGAAGTATCGTCGGCTCTGACGTGATGTTCTTCTGTTTGAGGACGACAAGCCATCCGACATCAGTCGTCGGAGATGTCGAAGCGGCATGCCATCCCTTCGCCGGACCGAACATCGGAGGATCGATTGAACAGACAAACTACAATCATGACTAGGACCTCTTCATAACCTCACCTGGAACAGAGCCGGTAGATGTCCGGAGCAAGCCAATAGCGGTGGGAGAATCTGGGGGAGGCGTCGAAATTGGGATCGCACTAAGGCATTCCAGCCTTCGTGGCGACCACCCGTGCGAAGCCTCAACGTTGAACCGTCCTGACTCATTGGCAGCTGTCAGACGCGTCTCTTGTGACATGGAGGATGCATCGTCTGAAAACCATGGAATGGATCCCGCGTGATGCGCCTTGCCCAACCTTTCCTGGCTACTTGGCCCCCCTTCAACTTCACACAAGGTGACGTTGGCGGTCAATATTGGGCGGGTCATGAGGCCAAGCATTGCCAGACGTGGCGGCGGAGTCGCACGGGACAGGGAGTTGTCTAGATGGTGATTGGCGTGGTGTTGAGGGCGGGATGGCGGAAGTTGTCAACGCGGTTGGGGTAGCGTGTCTCGCTTTAGGGAAGAATGTCTCGATGGCGCTTCTAGGCTTATTAGGTCATTAGGTTGTCTTTGCCCAAAAACCGAAGTGGTGATCCGGCCAAGTGCCAGGTGACGCCATGCTGGACCCAGATCCAGCCAGGACAGTTCACTATGCATGGAGGCGCAGAAACTATGGGGAGCTTCCCCGCCCTGGACCGGGGCTAGTTGCTTGAACGGTGAGCTTTTGATCTCGTGAAGGGCTGAGGGTGGTCAGTGAAGATGGTGGAAGATTGAATATGTCGACGACGGTCTAAATAGAGGCTCGATTCTTGAGGCTTGTGGTCGAAGGAGTGCCTAAGCAATTCGACTGTGTCTCAGTGTATGCATCGACTAGGAACCAAGATAGCTTTCCCAGCAGCTTCCCCGGATCATCAGTGACGGCAGCCAGGTTGCAGAGACAGGAACAAGAGAAAAAAGGGGGCCGAAAACAGAGATGATCCCTGTCATCGCATCGCTGATCGTCTGTTTACAGTGCCTCTTGTAGTGCTGATTTGGGTGCCGTGGACCCATCTGGATTGCGTGCGAGTAGGGCCTCAGCGCGGGTTCCTCCACTGCAAGCGTGACCGATGCGTCGTTGATCTGCAAGCCGGGCAAAAGACTCCAGCAATCGTCCATCCCGCAGGCTGGGCATCTGGGCATCTAGGCACAAGCGGGAAAGGGCGTCGTGGCAGAGACTCCGAGAGGTAAACGGGCGGGCTTGGACGGCACGGCGGCACGCTCGGGCGGTTGAGCGGGTTAGAATCGGACTGAAGACCAAGGGACTCCGACCGATATTGGGCGGCTCTGCATCTCTCGGTGCATCAGAAATCGCAATAACGAGGATCCGGGCAAACGAACTGGAATAGCAGCAGCTGAAGGACGTGGGAAGCTTTGGGGTCTGGTGGTTCGAGTGTTTCCTCTCGCATCGACTTGCCCAGTAGAACAGGGTGGATGCCTTCACGGCAACAAGCTTGAGGTACGTGTTTCTGATTTTCTAGGTGTCTCTGAGGTGTATCGCAGTGTATCGTAGCGTATCGCATGGTTGGGGAGGGCGGCATTTGCAGGCAATCCCGCAACTGTCATCGGGGAGAGTTTGAGAGTTGTGAAAGGTGAGGCGAGGCGAGGGACGGTGGACGAATGGGAGGCCGTGGAAGCTGAAGCTCTGCCCAAGTTTTTTGCTCATGCTAACCGAGGAAGGGGGGCGCCGACCAGACATCGAGACGTGGTTTCAAACAAGTCACCAATACTTAGGTTTGGTGCTGTCGCGATACGGAGATCCGAGTATTCGTCCCTTGTTCCAGGTCACTTGCTGCTGTGTTGTGAGGTGGTCTCTACTTCCTACCTTACGGTACCTCACAGGCTCACAGAGAGTGTAGAGGTTGCCAGATTCACTCACGGACAGGCTCTGACTGAGCAAGAGCACATGGTTTTTGCAGGAGACATCGGACACCGGACTTTCAACAAATCACCAATTGGGAGCCAGGCCAGTGAGAGAGCGTGTGCACTCACTTGGCAAGCCGGCAAACGTGCATTCAAGGCCATTTGAGAACAGACTTCATCTCAGGCGCGCATTGCATCTCTTCTTTTTTCATTTCTCTTCCTCTTTACTGCATCTTGCACTTGCCTTGGCATTTGTGTTTGGCACCTTTCCCTCCCTTCGCACCTGCAGAAATCTGGAAGGAGAGACCAGAAAGATTAGAGACGAGAGACTGCAGAGACCAGACCAAGGGGTACGTACCCTTGTCGTCCTTTCCTTTCCCCCTTCCCCCTTCCTCCCCTTCTCGTCCTGCTCCTTCCTGCCCGCTGCCCGCTGCCCAGTCACTCCAGTCTCCAGGTCCGTAGTGACTCCACTACGGCACCTGCCTGCTCTGCACTTGCACTTGCACTTGCGACTTCCAGGTTGAGGTGCTCTTGCGGCTTGCCTGCCCTGTTGCCCCAGCCGCTTCGGAAGGAAACCCCCTTGCTCCTGCCCGCCCTTGCTCTTCCCTTACGTCAGGGGCCGCCTCACCCAGTCAGGGAAGAAAGGGACCTGTGTACCTGCGTCACGGACAGCGCATCCCAAGCAGAGGAAACACACAGTCGCAGTCACGCAGATTTGCACTTGCACTTGCTCTTGCTTGGACGGGGGCTAGAAACGTCCCATCCTGGGGCATTGAGAAACGCGACACACTTTCCAACCCTCTTCCACGGCTTCAATGCAACCCTTCTCTTCTTCTTTTCCAACCTTCCCCTTCTCTTCCTCTCCTGCTACCTGTCTGCATCTTTCCACCACCCGGCAGCTTGACATTGCCAATCACCACTACTTGCTGCCACGCGATCCATACAACCCACCGTATTACCTGCCCGCCGCCGCTCTGACATTGTTCCAGACCCCTCCAGACCATCATATGTACCCCGATTCGCTGTCTTGACGCAACCTCCTACCAAGTACACTACCTACCATCCTACGACAAGACGGGAAGAAAAAAATAGGGTCAAAAAAGGGAGAGCTTCAGCTTAGCTCCCACACCACCCACTTTGTTCCCCCCTTTAAACGCGACGAATTATCGGCGGTTCAAAAATACCCGACGAAACAGGACCCCCAAAACTTCGAGAAGAACAGCACACATCGCACGAATTTAACATCTGCCTACTCATCTTAGCACCGCCAATTGCTATTTCTCACGTTTTGACGATCTCAATTCCTTTCGCATCAGCCATAATGGCTCTCCTCGACGCTGCCGCGCCGCCGGCGGGGGGGCCGACACTTTTCGGCATGTCCATGAAGCAACTTTCTCTCATCACGGTACGCTCTAAACGATTGCTCGCCCCAAGCCTTGCGCAAAGGCTCCCTTCTATATCGGCGAAAACTGACAATGGCCTCGCTCTATAGCTCACTTTTCAAAACTCGGCACTGATTCTGGTAAGCCTTCTCGTTGTCGCCATCTCTAGAAACCAGCGCTGACCCGGCCGTGGTAGATCATGCATTACTCCCGCATCATGCCTCCCGTGGGCGATCACCGATACTTCACATCCACCGCAGTCTTCCTCAATGAGGTGATCAAGCTGTCAATTTGCTTGACTTGCTCCATTGCAGAGGTTTCGCGCACATTGGCACCGTCCACGCCGGCCACCGTCATCTTCGAGCAGATCTTCAACTCCGTGTTCTCGGGCGATGGGTGGAAGCTCGCAATTCCAGCAACACTATACACGCTGCAAAACACACTACAATACGTCGCTGTTGGGAACCTGGATGCCGTTCACTTCCAAGTTCTATACCAGCTCAAGGTACGCAGTTACGAATTGATTCTCTCATCTCGGGGGATCTACCGGAACTAACCGTGTTCTCGTCGCAGATTCTCACGACCGCTGTCTTCTCCGTTACGATGCTTCGCCGCGCGCTCGGTATGAAGCGCTGGATCTCTTTGATCATCTTGACCTTGGGCGTATCCATTGTGTCACTTCCCCAACCTTCGTCCGCAAGCCATGCCGAATCGACGTCGGCCAGCATCCTCCTGCACGACACCACAGACCATTTCTTTCCTCGCTCCGTGCACGAGCTTGGTCAAGCTGCCGAGGGTGCGGCGGAGGTGGCCCGTGAGCTCACCAAGCGCGCCGCGGACGGTCTCGCGGGCGTTGGCGGAGAAATCGTGAAGCGGTCGGCCTCGTATCAGGGTATCCAAGAGGACCAAGACCCGTCACCGCTCATGAACTACTCGATTGGACTGACCGCCGTGCTCGTCGCCGCCGTCGCCTCGGGTCTTGCTGGAGTCTACTTTGAGAAGATGCTCAAGGACTCAGGAACCCATGCCTCTGTATGGACGCGCAACATCCAGCTGTCGTTTTACTCGCTGTTCCCTGCTCTAGCAGGCGTTATCTTGATTGATGCGGAAGACATTGCCAAGCATGGTTTCTTCGATGGCTACAACTGGGTCGTATGGACCGCAATCGTATTCCAAGCTGTCGGCGGCGTGCTTGCGTCGTTGTGCATTAACTACGCCGACAACATTGCAAAGAACTTTGCTGCAAGCATCAGTATCGTTATCAGCTTTCTATTCAGCGTTTGGTTCTTTAACTTTGAAGTCAATTTCTCCGTAAGTAAATTCCCGCAGCCCGCCATGATTCTTGAATCTGACCTTGTCAGTTTATTCTCGGTACTACTCTGGTTCTTGCCGCGACGTACATCTACAGCATTCCCGATCGCAAGGGCCGCCCGCCACCGATTACGATTGCGAGCTACGAGAAGGCAATGGTTGACCCGGCGTACACGCCAGCCGTCACCGACGAAACCAAGCTTAACCTCGACCCGCTCGATGCGGTCCGCAGCATGGGACTTTCGACGTCTAGGCCATCGTCGCCTATGCTGCACCACCACCGAGCGCCATCAGCCAGGGGCAAGAACCGCGACGACTAATTTGCATCACGTCGTCGCTATAATGACGTCACTTTGAAATGCTGTAAACGTAAATTCGTTGACCAGAGTCGAGTTGGGGGATCGGATGGGGAGTACCATGACGAGCAACAAAAGGCTAGGTAATAAAAAGGATCGGAGGGGGGGCTCGTTACTTGTGCACCTTTTTTTTGTCTTATCTCGGGTGGCATGCTCCGGAATATTTGGACATTGAGTCCTGGAATAGAGTCCGGCTTGCATGTGAGCAAACCACCCATACACCACACAGTATCATCAACAGCGATACCCGGCCAGACCGTAAGGTCCAGGCAACGGTGCATTGTATATCTGAGGCCCCTCTTAGGGAGTCGAGAGCGCGAGTGTTCATATTGCAGAGACTAGCAGCTGCATGCTACGGACGAGCGGTACAGCGCTAGCCGCTCGGAGAATAAGAGATTTACATCGTTACGATTATGCTTTGCAGGAGTGCTTGATGATGTGGCCTGCATATTCGAGTAGCAGACAATGATAATGAGATCGATAAGTTGAGTCTTATTATACGCATAAGGCAGAGCTGTCGCTCACGATGATAGCGAATTAACTACTAATAAACTGCACTGGCATCATTGCACTATGCGGCCAAGTCCATACATGGTTTTGAGGACTCAATAATCAGTCCATTGCTACTCTGTCATAGCCCTTGAAGCTCTTCGGCAAATATTGACATGCCATGAAAATCCCCCTTTTGAAAATGAGTACTCGTTCAACTGCTTCCAACCGCATCAATCTAGACGGTGGCCTCCCCTGTCACGTAAGTACCAGCAATCTCTTCGCAACTTGCCCCCACGAACACCTTCTCGCCTTTGGCCGCTTCGATGGAGAACACGAGGTTTTTGCTCGGCATAAGGCTCTTGACCTTTCCCTTCCAGAAAAAGACCAGTCGGCCATCCGAGGTCTCGGCAGCCATTGTGACCCAAGGTGTCGTCCCTTTCCATACTGGAGCCTCGCGATTCGAACAGCCTAGGATGGCGCGAACGATGACACCACTTTTCGGACCCTCGTCGCGTTTGGGTATGTCCACAGCAAGTACGAGGCGTGGGAAGTGTGCCAAGCTACGCACAATCTTCTGACCGAATGGCGGATTTCGGGAGAGCACCCTCTCGATGTGAAAGAAGTCCATCTCAGCAAGCCGGCGTATGGTTCTGATGCCATGCTCGACGAGCGTAATCATCTTTTTCGGCCCAATATCGGGTACCTGAAGTAGCTCCGTCGCCAGCCCCTCCTAGCTTTTGGACACGACGGCACGCCAGGTCTCGAGGGAGCGCCTCAGGCCGACAGCGTCTTTGCGGCAACCCATGATGTCGGCGCAGGCACGCAGAACCTGACCCAGGATCTTTACTATGCGGGATTTGTCGGACAAGAGCTTCTGCCGGGCCTTGAGGGAGAGGCGGTCGCCGTAGTCTCCGCCCGAGGCTTCGCATTGGGCGACGAGGAAGACCTTGTGCCAGGGCTCAGTCAGGGTCTCTTTCAGGGGCCAGCGGGTTGAAGGATCGTTGTTGATTTGGGAGAAGGCAACCTTTTCCAAAGGATTGAAGGTGAAGGAGAGGAATTCTGTTGCGGAAGAGGCACGACGGAGGATCTCTCCGGGAGGTGGGCCGCGGGGAAGGGAAGCAAGTGCTCGGATTGTCGGAGAGGAGAGTGCGTGACGAAGCATGATTGCATGGTGCTCTGGTGAGAGATCTGCTCTTGTTTTGGGGTTCTTTGAGGCCTGTGTGCTTTGCGAGGGTCGAGAAGCTGGTGTCGAAGACTGAGATTGAGAATGAGGAACCTTGGAGGGTGTTGGATTAGGGGTAAGGAGGGGAGGCATCGTGAACGATTGACTTCTTGCTATCGCAGCCCAGCACGCTTGGATTTGCTACCTTATGGAGGCAGAATTGGAACCGAGTTGAAGAATGACATTGAATTGAGGGGATGAAGGGAGAGGGAAGAATTGAAAGGCACCCGACCAAGTCCTTGATCCTGAGACGATTCTGGAAGGAAACCCAGCATCCCTCCTTCCCCGAGCATTCGAGGATCTGTAGCTGCCCAGGTAGGTACCAAAGACTTATGGTGATGATGAGGCAGGTGTGATCTTCCCATCTTCAGGCTGCCTCCTCACGTGGTACTTACCTACCTTAGCTTAGGTAAGGTAGTGTGGTACCTAGGTATTTCGAGGATCACATTACCTACACACAAGGAGTGTTACTTCCTTCTACACCGAAGATAAGTCTCGCAATGCGACTGATTCGAATCACAACTACGGAAAAAGGAAGTTGTCAGCCTCTCACGGAGTAACACGATGCCCGCTTACACTTTAGCACAGCATAATGGTAACATTCGTCCGCCAGAGCCTTGCTTACCTACCTTTCCCATCCTATCTTACATCAAAGGTTACCTTCCTACGACGCAAGTAAGCCAGGTAGCACAACATTTTCCTCCATGCACTTTTGCTCAAGTGCAAAGTAAGGTAGGCGCCAAAGACTCTAGTGGGGAAACGGGACTGGCCGGGGCTCAGCCGGCACTTGCGTTCTGCGGCCCGGGTTGACGCCGGCAGTCTCCGCAGTTGGAGTGGGTCCTCAGTAAGGTACCGCTACCTGAAGTTCTGCACCTTATTCAGCTCTCCCTTGCCCAGCTGAACTACGCTCTGACTGGCTTGACGGGCGTGACGTGACTGGTTCGGTGACTTGTTTCCTATCTGGAAAGAATCGTCAGTTAAGCCATTTGTCTGGCCCGCAGGGTCTCGCACCCAAACGTCAAGCGACGAAGCTTTACCTTGCACATTCAAGGTTTTGTGAGACGGGGAGAATGACGTCGAGTGACACATACACCAAGATAGTGGACCCGAGTGAGACAGGGCGTAGGTATCCAATTCGTGCAACGGCATGTAAGTCAACAAATGCGACGCCACAACAAACGCTCCGGGGAGCTTTCAGCCTTCGGAAAAGCTTTTCTTGATCTGCCGTCTCGCCTTCCCATCGACTCCTCTGACTTGTGCCACATTCCTGCCTCGTTTACCAAGTTACACGTCCCCTGGACATGAACACCTGGTCACGGCATGTGGGTGGCACCCGCTGCGCCCCAGTCCCGCGCCTACCTAAGGTACCTAAGGTAGGTATCTGGAGCTCTTATCTTATCGGTACCTTGGTCGTCATCTGAGGTGGTCGCTTTCGCATTGTTTGTCATTGCTTCCATTACGCTGCTTCAACTCCGGCTCTTTGCTCCTTGACATATGTACCTTTCGCACCTTGCGAATATGGCATTCAAGCCACCAGTGACAACTTGAATACAAGATTATTTGGTCTCTCCGGGTAAAGACACCTTCTCGACCCCGCGACTTACGTAGAAAAGCCCATGATGGATTCGTGATGGAGAAGTGGGTTGTCCGATGTGAAGAGGGGTACCAATAGCTCACGAATGCCGACCCCATTGGGACAGCTCTGGCCCCCCGTCACGCAATCACATTGGCCTTCGGACGACAGCTGTATCGCTATGTCTTGGCCTTCTCCGTTCTGATAGGGCCAGGCAAAGCTGCCAGCGATAAGACAATAAGTCCCAGGAAGGTTGCATTGCATGGCTGCCTCTTCAAGGCTGAGCAACAACACCAACTGGCGCATACAGACAGACAACTGGATCCAATCCCCAAACTTGGAAACCTGCACTTGCCTCATTTCCAGCCCGCGTTTTCAGCAAGTCTCAAAGTGATACACGGCAGGCAACAGAAAGGCAGGCAGACACCAGTCCACCTTTCCTCACCTTCATCCCCCCTCAACTCCTCACCGAGCTATTGCCCATAAGAGGCCACCCCCCCGACGTCCTCGATACCATCTTCTCTTCTTCTTACATCCTCACTCAACCTTCAACATCTCACACTTCTCTTGATATCCTCGCAACTTCAATTTCACAGCCTCTACCAGAGTCTTCTCGCCAAGACATTCACCGAATATTCTGTCTTTCCACACCAACTCTGATACTACCTAGTCATTCATCATGGCCGATCACGTGTGCTACGTCGTGCCTCCACACCTGCTCAAGGCCATCGCCGACGCCGAGTGCAATAGCGAGCATACGCGTCATGCTGCGAGACAGGCTTTGAGCCTTCGCGAGCAGTTCACTACCCGTCGTGCCGAGCGCCTTACCATTCTTGGTGGTCCCCGCGCCCAGCGTCACCAGCTCTCCTCCCACTCCCGCCCTTCCATCGTCCCTGATATCTTGCTCCAGCACATTGCCGATTCAACGGACGTCGACGATGACACCAGAGCCTGTGCCAAGAGGGATCTTGACCACATAAGAGGTGTTCAGCAAAAGGTCCAGCAGGTTCAGCAGGGTGAAGTCGGAGGTCCACAGGACCAGGTCACCCTCGCTGCCACTGCCGGTAAGAAGGACGACAAGTTCTATCGGGCTATCTATGACGCCAAGAACACCGAGAACGAGAGCAAGTTGCCTGGTGATGTGGTTCGTGTAGAGGGCCAAAAGGCTGTCGACGACAAGGCAGTCAATGACGCTTTTGACAATGTTGGCGAGGTACTGAAGATGTACAAGGAAAAGTTCAACTGGATTTCCATCGACAACAAGAACATGCATGTCATCAGCTCGGTCCACTTCGGTCAGAAATACGAGAACGCATGTAAGTACTATTTTCCTCTGTTCATCTGGAACTTCTAGGACTGTGCTGACAGTAAACGACAGTCTGGGACCCAGAGCGTATGCAGATGGTGTTCGGAGACGGCGGAGAGTTCCTGAGTAACTTCACTGGAACCATCGACGTCATCGGCCACGAACTCACCCACGCTGTGACTGAGCACACCAGTCCCCTCGACTACCAGGGAATGAGCGGAGCTCTCAATGAGCACGTTTCCGACGTTTTCGGCATCATCGTGAAGCAGATTGTCGAAAAGGAGGATGCCGGTCAGTGGAAAGTGCCCATCACGGGGGTGACATTACTGACAACCATAATAGAGAGAGCCGACTGGCTCATTGGCGAAGGCTGCATCATGCCCGGTGTCAAGGGTGTTGCTCTCAGGAGCATGAAGGAACCTGGCACTGCCTATGACGACCCGCGATTCGGAAAGGATCCTCAGCCAGCTCATTTCAAGGACTACGTTCCGACTTTCGAGGATAACGGCGGTGTCCATATCTACTCAGGCATTCCGAACAAGGCTTTCTATCTTGCGGCGAAGGGCTTTGGTGGTTTCTCGTACGAGAAGGCTGGTCCCATCTGGTGGAAGACTATGAACTCGGGCCGTGTTCCTCCCAAGTGCACGTTCATCCAGTTTGCCGATGTGACAACGGAGATCGCAGAGGAGCTGTATGGAGACGAGGCAGGCAAGATCGTGAGGGATGCCTGGAACGAGGTTGGCGTGACCAGAAAGGGCAATTAGGAACCGAAGCTGCCACCTGGCTGCAAGCCCATGTAATGGGGTGTTGGGGACAGTTTTTTTAGTCTTTCCAATGAGTGACCCACGAGTATGTCTACGTAGGAACAGAGTTACCTAGAAACCTGTCAGAATCGATTTCTCGCTCTGCTGCACCAAGTCCTTTGACTACCATGGTTCCCTTGGGTGATATGGTTGAATCAAGCCACAAGATGCCGGCCGGTGTTTGGAGAATAGCCATCAATGTAAGATTAATCATTCTGCCCCTTTATTATTCGTCGCCACCGAGGCAGAGAAACATTTAATGACCGTCACGTTCACGTTGCATCTGGAAAATAAGAGTGTGTTGAAACCGGCAACTTGTATCTACAGAACCAGGTGGCCAAGGGCCTTGTCTGATGCCTTGAGAGAGAAAAGTATTTACATGAATTCCGTACTTCTTCCTAGTACTTTCCAGCCGGGGACACAAACATCCCACGGCCGGCAGCGCTGATTGCAGCAATTCTCACACCACTATTAAGGACAACTAGTAACTTAGAAGGAAAGGGTCTGGCCGGCGGAGGCGACGACGGAGGCCTTGACCTTGGCAGAGCCGAGCTTGGAGTAGGAGTAGTCGGGCTTGGTGAAGGTGCCGGCAGGGGCGTCGTTGGTGGAGCCACCGAGGTCGACGTCGGAGACGGTAGCGTAGCCGGTGGTCTTGGAGTCGAGGAAGGTGATGGCCTTCTTGACGGAGGAGAAGACGGAGGACTCGACGAGGACCTGGGCGCCCATGCGGGTGTTGACACCGGAGGTGTCAATGCTCTCCTCGTAGTTGTTGAAGATGTGGACGTTTCCGAAGCGGACGGAGGGGACACGGGAGCCGATGTTCTTCCAGTAGTTGTTGGCGTAGGTGACGTAGAGCTTGCCAGTGTCCTCGGCCGAGTTGGAGTCGGAGTGGCCGACGAGGGAGCCCTTGTAGTGGTCGTGGAGGTAGGTGTTGGAGACGGTCACGGCCATGGAGGCGTGGGTGATGTCGAGGAGACCGTCGTAGTAGTCCTTGCCGTTGTCACGGTCGGAGGAGAGCTCGCAGTGGTCGACCCAGACCTTGGAGGAGGCCTGGATGCCGATGGCGTCGCCGTTATCCGCGAGGACCTTGCTGATCTTCATGTTGCGGACGATGACGTTCTCCTGCTTGTTGATGTACAGACCGACGCCGGTGAGGGAGGAGCCCTTGGCACCGATGATGGACTTGTTGGAGCCAACCTTGACCTTGGCGGCGCCGGTGATGGCGCCCTTGACGACGATGACGGCCTTGTCGGAGGAGGTGGCGGCCGCGGTGAACTGGGCCAGGGTGGAGACGGTGGTGGTGGTACCGCCGGAGCCACCAGTGGTGCCGGCGCCGTAGCCGACGTCGCAGGCGTCAGTGATGGTGGCGCGCTTCTCGACGGCACGGGGGTCGACGGCGTTGCCGCCGACGACGGTGGGAGTCGGGGTGGCGTTGGCCAGAGCGGCCAGGACGGCGATGGAGGAGGCGATAGAGAACTTCATCTTAACTTCCTTTCGTTAATAAGCTGGGGTGCTAGTTGTGTGGTTGGTTGATAGTGGTTGTAATAGAGAATGGGGTTGACGGTCTACGTCGAACGAAGGTATTGACAGTGAGGTTACTGAGAGAACGAATGCAAAGAGCGCGAAAGAGCTGAAGGACTGAAGAAGTTGGAAGTGAAGCGGGATGGAGATCGAAAGGGCAAATCAGTACGAGGGCCGGAGGAGGATGGTTCTTAAGTATTCAGAGCCAAGACATCTCTTGGCTAAGCTTCTGTTGCCAAGGGCCAAGACCCTTTCCTTTGGGCTCTTCTGGAGAAACTCGAGCAGGCCTTGTCCTGCAGACTGCAGTACTGTTCATCTCTTCCTTCTCTGGTCCAGTCTGGGAGACTCCCGGAAGGGGGGTGATGGCTTGCGTACGCGTGCGCATCTTGGCATATCCCTGGTCTTGGCGAGGATCATGGTGGTATTGAAGGCTACGAGCGGGACCCAGGCCGAGCAGTAAGGTAAGGTAGGAGGAGGCTCTCGACGCTTTGGGGCTTGGCACTTGCGTGGTGCCTTGCCTGGGCCTGGACAGGCTGGGCCACATGTTGGGAGGTCCTTGGCGGAGAGAGAGTCGTGATGGGTGCACTCGTGGGTGGAGAAACATTAAGAGAAGGGGAGGGGGGAGGGGTGTATGTCTGGGTGGGCTTTGGTATACAGAGACCACGGGATAGAGTACATTCATTGATCACGCTGCTCATCGCGTCAGGCGCAGGGGATGATGGAGAAGGTCGGCGGTACGAAATACACTACGGATACATAGGGCGGTAAAGGGACAAAACACGAGAGAGCTTGTAGTATATTGGACATCAACCTGAAAAGGAAGCAGTGGGCAGAGTAGAAGACCCAAGAAGGTACATGCCGGTTGCTGGCAGCACGAAGCACGGGCGGTCCAATGTCACGGTGGCAGTGAAGCGGTACCCGGGGCCCGCGATCTCGAACTTGGAAATCGCACGAATAGACGGGACGGAAAGCCTAAAAGAGGTCGACCATGTGGTGTCACTGCTGTGCGTGGTGGTGGGCGTGGTACGAGCTGAGAGATGGTGGTTCGTTTGTCTAGGAGAAACGCAGGCCAGGAGGTGTTTGGTCGATATTCCGCCAAGACACGAACTAAGCCAGTAAGAGCGAGTTGACGTTTGGAAACGAGCCAGGGTATATAGAGGGATGTGGGCTTCGAAATGAAGCCAGGGGATGATTGATGGGATGAAAAAAAAGAAGAAGGGCGGACGACATGTGGCAGGGGTGGTGTGGAGAGCAAGTGAATATGGAGCCATGATGGAGGGAGTCCGAGAACATGGGATGGGTTGTAAGTATCATTGTGAGGAGAACACGGATAGACTAGAAGGATTTCAATGATGATTCCTTTTCTTCCGTATGATCTAGTGATCCACGGAAAACTTTTCGGCTCTTCCTACTCACGGATCAGATCACGGCAAAAGGAGGGTGACGGGGGCCACTGGGCATCGGATCAGGCCCAGTACCGTGGGTGGAGTTGTCAGCCATCGGAAGAAAGAGCCTCAATACTGGTTCCCCGGGGACGACGTCAGTTACCCGGGTCCAGGGCATCAAGTCAGTATTTTCGGACAAAAGCAGAAGAAGAAAACGCACTCGAGGCCTCCGTACGGAGTAGATGGGTCCCTTCAATTACGGCAGTCGCTCAATAGTGTGGGATGAGCAAGTTCTGGGTCCGAAAGGGGGGATGGAGGCAGAAAAAATCACACGAACAGAAAAAAAACACGTGAATAGGTGAGCAGAATTCCGGGACCTCCCCTCATATTCTGCAGGTTTGCGGACGCGGTTACAAATTTTCCTCCTAGGTTTTTCCCAGATGAATTCACCGACGGAGTTGAACAACAAGCAACTCCCACTTACCGCAGGGTCCAGTTGTTTAATCGATTTGGTGTATTCCGGGAATGGACAGAAGAAGACCGTCAGACGAGGGCGCTAGCTGGAATGAGGAAGTCATGTCGTCTAGTTGTCAAGGGCTTGAAGGCGCCAGGGGAGGGGGCGTGTGGTCGTTCACGTTGGTTTCCTTTTTCGTCCTATTGTTCCCACGTTCGGGGGCAGACCCGTCGGCCGGAGGCCGGAGGATGGACCGTAGGCAAGATGGAGACTGGAGAGAAGGAATTCTGGGTCGTTGTCGTTGTCGTTGGGTCGGCGGCTCGGGGGTCAACCCACCGGGGTTGAGGGTGTCAGGGATACAGAACGGGAATGGCTCAAGTGGGGTTCATGGTCCCGGCGTATATTAAATTTAAAATCAGGTAGAGTTGTGGGGGCAAGGATCTGTCTCAGATAAGGTATTTCTCCGTCACCTAGCGTCAAGTCGTGGCGAGCTTGACTTTTCACTTCAGTATCGACTCTTGACTCTTGAGTGTTGTTACGCGGAAGCTCTCACGGCAGCTCACAGAGTCGTGTCATGCTGGTGGCGCTTCACAACTAGCCAACTCCCTGACAGCTTCGAAAGGCTTTACGCCGGTACTATCTAAGCACCAAGAGCACTTCAGCCAACACATGACACTGGCAGATGGAGTTCGTCCCTGCGCCTTATGCCCGGGCCATCTCAGAGCTTCAGGTTCAGGTTGTCGCACCAGTTAGAACGCCTCTCACTCTTTCTCTGCATAGTCTGCGGCGAGGATGCGTGGGATATGCAGGCTGTCACTCCCGTCATTCAACTGCCAGATTGTCAGCCAACCCTGTCCGCCGGAGCGTGGCGCTTATTGTCCGCAGCAGCCCGCATTTACGCAAGCACTGCAAGCAAGGCCTACGGAATGCCCAGTTGGGATACACTCCCCCGCTTCCTTTTTCTGCCTGCCACGCTTGCTCAGCACTGCCAGCAGACAGGCCAGCAGTTTTGTGACTCGTCGTCAGTGGTCATAGCAGGCTACTCCGTACTGAGAGTCGGAGACATGCAGGTTCTGCCTCCCTGAATCAACCAGATCGTGGAGAACACGGTGGAGCTCTTCACGGGATTACAGGAGATTTTTCTTTGCTCCTCCGCCCCCTTTTACCCCCTTCTTGGGTGCTGCTAGGTCAACTGATCTTGCTGGAGAAAAGAAAGCGCGGAGACCTGTCAGGCACTGAACTGCCGGGCCTAACCTCCATAGAAGACATCGGACTGTGGGAAAGCTTGATGTCGTGAAATGTGCGCCGGAGCCGAAGACCAGCAACCCGGACTTGGTTCCCGGATCTCAATATCATTATTTGGGTTTACTATTCCTCTTGGCAGGTGCATCGAACTGCTTCGACAGCTATGAGTCAATAGCAATTGAGTTCAGCAAAGCCAGAGAAACACCAGCAGCCAAGTTTTCTTGCTTCCTCTTCCCGGGCCTGGGCACTGGCCTTGTCGGACGCGCAGGCTGCAGCTGGGGCCCTCGGTTTGCTTGGCGTGTTCCGCACCATTGGGGTGTACGCACCCCTATTTTCCATTGTCTCTCGCCACGGTTTGTTAATATGGTCAACAGTCCTGTTTCAACATCGAGCTGTCGGACATGGGCGGCGCGGAGATTGGTGTAGGAAAGTCGCATATTGCACAATACTTTTATTGAGTACCAAGCCTTTTTGATTTCGAGAACGAACCCCCAGGGAGAAGAGTTGCGTGGCCTGGGCTTTCTCGAGGTCTTGGGACTTTGGAAAGCGGCAGAGGAATGTCACCTCTTTTTCTTGGCTTTCGCGGTGCTAGTTTGGGACATGTACGAATAGGTTATGCCAACTATCGCTCTCAGTATCTGGGGTTGTCCTGCTGAGCTCTTGTGGTCCATCCTATTGCGGCAGTATAACAGCCTACTAATAGCCGTTCGTTCCGTTCTCCGATGCTTATTTTGACCATTGCCGTATGTGATCTGAATCTCTTCGTCTCTGGAAGCCGTCCGTTCCGTTTTCCCGATGCTTATTCTACGGTTCTACCGATGTCGTCTTCTTCCCCGGCGCCTACCTTAAATTTCTAGCGCCCCGAAACCTTGAATGTCGGTTCTTTTGACTTTCATGTTTTGGCGCTGGAGCTGCCAATTTTGGAACGGAATGGAAGTCGTCGGCGCGTACCCGGATCGTTCCCTGAAATGGATTTTGCTGCTGCGGGCTCCCCCTGACACTGGACGGGGTCGAGGCGTGTGTCCATCTCGAAAAGAAGATGGGACCCCTTACGTCGGGAGGGTCTTCATAGCAGTCCCTCACCCTCGGATGGGCGCAACAGCACACGGACCCAGGTCAAGTTGAACCCCACCGGCCGATCCTGACCGCTGTACACGGCGGCGTACTTCGGACGATGGACAGGCCGATGTTCTTCGGGGAATCGGGGTGTAGTTTTTGGTTGCACTGAACAGTGACCGGTGACCTGGAGTTGTTGTATTTGGTCGTGTGGTTGCTCAATGCCCCAAGCCGGTGGGAGGTTTCTCTCTACTGCATCGTTCGGACTCAGAGTCCACGAATAAGAATAAGGTCGCCAGAATAGTGTAAAGCAAGGCAGATCATGGATGTGCACTACTACGGACAAGAATAGGGCCACCAGTCAGAACATTGTATATTGACGTAGAGTGGTAGAGTGGTAGACGTGTTGGTGAAACTTGCGTAGATTGTTGCTCATTGGCGACTCAATAAAAACTCCACACCCCCTCTGAGCTCCTTTATTCACGTATCCAGCAATCATTTGCGTTTCCATGCGCCGCCCTGGTCTCATGGTCTGAGCCCTGCACAATGTGACAATATATCTTTAACAGTATCTGTATTCGTACCTTGATCTTTATGTGAGGTGGTACAGCGATGAGGTAGACACTCAAAAATTGCTGTGCTACCTACCATTGATGGGAAACCCAAAACGTGCCTAATTAACCTCATGCTCCCATCCCCCCTCTTTCTTGTAACTTTGTAAGCCAAACCCACACCTATCAGCGCATTTGCCTTCCTTTGGGTGGGATTTCCAAGTCTCCAATACATGCAATTCCCACACCACAATGGCAGTCTCCTGCGCATCGCCGCATACCATACCTGTAGATGCCATGTTGTCGTTCCCACCACTCACTCAGCCTTCTCACTGTGAATCGACAATGCCAAGAAGCGTTGCCAAGACGGTTATCTCGGAGAGTTGGCAGTTTCCAACCCTGGGCTCCCAAGACTTTTCGATGGGAGTCTTGGAAGAGCCTCCAGAGGCTGCAGAGCGTTAATCTATCTTGGCTCTGTTGTTTTCCCCTGTATTATTCAAATCTCGGCGTTCAGGAACAGTGGCGACGGCTAATGAAGACGTGCTTCTCTCCCGCTCCCGCGCGCCGCTCATACAGAAAACTTGGCGGGCGGTACGAGCCTGGGTAGAATTTCTTGGTGAGGAAATCAGGCTGGGCGCATTTCAGTGCAACTTCCGCCCATGAGATGATGAGCCTTGAAGAGATTCCGCGGACTCCAGAATTATTGTGTGGAGTTTGCCTCTTTTTTTGGGCCTGTCGATGTCCTCAGAACCGCGGCTTCTCGGGGGTGCGAGGCAGAAAGTCTCTCTGCCTTCCATGACTCTCGAGTGCGTAAGTCGTGACACGCATCGCCTGGTTCGTTCTCGCACAATATTTACCTCAAGGTCCATGGTGGAATTTCTGCGCCCGACGAATTCTGTCCTCGTGATGGATGATCCTCACCCCTCCACGAGGAACCTGGAGGTTGGCGCGGCGTATTATCCAATCTTGTTCCTGCATGGCAAACATATTGGTTTTGCCCTCTCCCAGTCTCCACACCTCCGAATCAATTAATTTGTCTAGTTCCATACGACGTTATGCGTGCGCCTTCTTCTTTCAAGTTTCTCGAGGCGGTCAATAACCAAGGTTGGAAGGAGAATATTCATCAAAGACGTGACGGTCGTAAAAGTTTTTATGGTCGATCGCTCTTTCACCTCCCCGGGACCTGTTCCTCCGGCGCAGACGGCCTGCATTTTTCCGCATCGGTGTCGGTCGCCGTCGCCGAAGCGTCTTGGTCGTTTGCATCCTCGTGCATCGTCGACGTGTTATCCAACGACCGTGATCGAGCCTCGGCGTCCGCCGCGGCGAGCTGCTCGCGCTCTTCCATCGTGAGGTCGCTCTTTGCGGAACCGATGCGAACGAGAGCGTAGAGCACCAGCGCGACGGCAGCGACGCCGGTGGCCAGCCAAAAGGCCGCCTGGTAGCTCTTCTTGAGCCCCAGGCCGGTCGTCTCGCCGACCACGACGTCGCCGATGCCGAGGAAGAAGCTGATGCCCAGAAACAGGAGGCTGTTGATGAGCGCGCCGGCGAGACCCTGGCGGTGGCTGGGCAGGTTGGTCGTGATGAAGACGTTGCTGACCGTGTAAGTAATGTCGATGCCGATTGTGCCGCAGATCATGGCGGGGAAGACGTAGGCCCAGTAGTTTGGGTTATCCGGCATGATGGCGAACAGAAGCACGCTCAGGAGGTTGCCCGTGCCCGAGATGGCGAGGAGCACTCTGCCGGGGAGGAGGTGCAGCGTAAAGCCGCCGACGGTGCCGATCATGATGCCGCCGACGATGAGGGGCACGTACCACACAGCCGTCAGCAGCGGCGACTTGTGCAACACCGTCTCAATATAGAAGCTTGAGTAGAAGAGGAAGAGGCCGAAAGTGCCGTAGGCGAAGAAGAGGGCGGCCACGAGCGTCTTCATGGATTTGGGAGCAAAGAGGTCACCTGGCAGGAGAGGGTTCGCAGATACGCGGCTCTCGACGTACCACGCCGCCACGAGGAAGGCGACGCCCAAAATCAGCGTCACGAGAATCTGGGGGCTCGCCCAGCCCTGAGGCGCGTGTGAGCTGTCGGTGATGGCATAAACCACGAGCAGTAGGCCGGGAACGATGGTCGCGACGCCCCACCAGTCCATGCGGATCTCCTGGCGCTTATCGCCGTAGTCGTGCGGGATCGTGATGAAAGACACGGCGGCAATGATACCCAGGACGATGCTGCCGAGCCAAAAGTACCAACGCCAGTTGAGGAACTGGCCCGACACGCCGCCGATGAGGATGCCAAAGAAGAAGCCGATGGGCGCAAAGGCACCGTACAGGGCAAAGACGAGGTTCTTGCGGGGCCCCGGGCGGTAGATTTTGCCAAGCAGCATGATGCCGGCGGGGAGGTAGGCGGCGGAGCCGAGGCCTTGGAGGGCTCGGCAGACGATGAGCATCATGTAGTTGTTGCTGAAGCCGGCGACGAGGCACCAGACGAAGAACCAGGCGAGGCCGATGTTGAAGGTCAGGTAGCCGCCGTACATGTCACCCAGCCTGCCGAGCGGGAGGAGAAAGGCGCCGGTGACGAGAGAGAAGACGCTCGAGGGCCATGTTTGGGAGGCGGCGGGGATGTCGAGCTCTTCGGCAAGGGGCGGGAGGATGATGTGAAAGCCACTGACAAAGTATTCCTAGGTTGTACATTAGAGTCCATACGCCTCAAAGTGAAGATCTCCTTTATTTTGTAGTATTGCGAAGTCAGACTTACAGCCATCAACATGGATCCCAAAAGGGAAAAGCAGAAGCCCAGTTCGGACCATTGGGACTTGAAGACGGCCGGGCGTTGTCGGCCGAGAAACTCGACGTCGAATTCCGTAGGTTGGCCGCCGGAGCCGGCTTCCCGGTCGGTATTGTCGCGCTGTGTCATTGGTCTTTTTGCGCTATGTATCTTCAGGGTATTTTGTAGTGTACAGTTACAAAGAGTCTATTATGTTTATCGTAAAGATCTTCTCAGTCATATCAACACATCGCTTGACAATAGGAAAAACCAAATAGACACGGGATGCATGGTAATGGGTCCCTCCAAGATCTAAATAGCAGCCAGGAGCAGGTCATCGATCCATCAAAGGAAAGCTCTTTGACGCAGAGAATTTCTAATCGGGGGTGGCCTCTTGCCATCTGGTGTGGAGAAATGGAGACATGGAGCGTCAGGATTTGCATCTGGCCTAGGATCAACAACCAGCGCCGGGAAGACAAACAAACCCACGGGCCTAGATGGGGCACCGTCGTCCCAGATGTCCAGCTTGGCTCCTCAAGGTCCCAGCCCGCGGGCAGAGAAGCGTAGAAGCCTCACATGGCTCGAAAGGTGACAGAAGTGCGGGAGACGGGTCGTTGGAGCATGGCGTGCGCCTTGGCTGCCCTTCTCGGCAAAGAACTGCCACCGTTTCGGGTTTTGGAACAGAAGATTTGTGGCAGCATGTTCTTTGTTGCGCAGTGGTTCTAAGCGACAAGTGCCAGAATTGCTAAGCTTGCTAAGCTCAGGGAGACTACTACGCGTTGAGTCAGCTCGAGGGACGAAACTTTGGCAGTTGAGACGGGAAATGAATCACGAGAGAGGGTCTGCCTGTCGGTCTTGGCCCAGGGTCCTCGATCGCTTAGTTTGCCTCTGTTTGGTATGCGACCTGCGTGTCTGCTGCTTGGTGACGACCGAAATGACGCCCTTGGATGTGATGACACAATAATTCGAGGTGTCAGGGTGTTGCAAGTGGTGGTGGACTACTACGTGTGGACATGGTAAAGATGCGAAGATGCGAACTTCTCTCCGAAAGTGAGTGCGTTTGACACATCCTTTCTTCTGGTTGGTTCTTTGTCGCAACATGGAACGATTTCTGTGGGGTTCTTCAGACGCAAGAGGCCTAATTGGGTCTAGTGCATCTGTCAAAAACATGGTGACTCAGCAAAGTCAGTGCTTTTTGACGAACCAAGCGTCATCTTTACCGTCCGTGCTGTTCGTCTTCGAGAAGAAAATGTGGAGACAGGAAATGCACGAATTGCTGCTTGGCTTCCAGATTGAGACTAGTGTGCCATCTTATCGGTTCTTATCGGACGGTATCTGCGTGCCGGTGACTTCGGCCACCGAATCGACGCTTCACGATTCCCGTCACCACAACCTCGAGCAGCAGCAGCAACAGGCCAACAGCGTCACCGCCATATCATTTCCAATCGACAATCAACCCACTGTACACAGGGCTGGAGCATTGGAGTCTCGGACTCTCCATCCTCCGCATGAAACCGTTGCTCAACGTCACCTTATCTGACAACCCTCCTAATCCTCACCCAATCTGATCTCGCTTCCCCTCCGAGCTGGCGCAAACCGAGCACTCTGAGGCTCTGACGTTCATCTGGCATCCCCGCCTTCACCAGTACAACAGGACCCCTCCGATTACCAATCCTGGACATACTTGTCATGCATGTCTTGACGCTTCTTTTCTCCATTGAGGCAGTATCTGCGTCAACCGAACCACTACCCGGTCACAATCACCGCTTCCCATAGAAACCACCACCGACGTCCTCTCACGAGCCGCCTCGACAAACCGTCCGGCGCCCTCTGACTAAATCAAGCTTTGCCTGACCCTGTCCGTTTTACGTTATCGTTACCACAAAGACAGCTTACTTCCGTTTCTGGATTGAGCCTGCGCCTTTGGGGCCTTTGGGGAGACGACGGGAACCTTACCCACCGCCCGCCGAGACTCGAGATTACCTCACTCTAGAGTCTAGAGTCTGGATACCGCGCACACGCCTGCATCGCCGGCCGCCCACTCTCGCACTCGTGCTGACGCGCACCCGGATAGCCTTGCCTGCGGCTACCTGCAACCAGCTGCAATGTCACGCATCGAGATGCTCAACGCCCCGACGAAGCCATGCCACAACTGTCGCCGCCGCCGCCTCCGCTGTGACCGCTCCTATCCCCACTGTCACAAGTGTACAGTCGGCGGACAGGAATGTCTTGGCTACGGGAAGCTCTTTCGTTGGACAGAGGGCGTCGCCAGCCGCGGCAAGCTCGCCGGCAAGACCTCCATCACCTTCTCGGCCGATACCACCACCGCCTTGGTCCCGACCTCGCGGACTTCCACCTTTGAGCTCAAGCCCTCAGCCTCTTCTTCCCCCGCTTCTTCCGCTTCGGGCCTCCAGCCCCAGGACCCTCCGGCCTCTGCCGAATCTGCCGAAAACGACTCCACTGCGCTCGTCGTCTCTGCCGTCCGGCCCGCCGGCACCGAGACCCAGTCGGCACCCTGGACCCTCGTCGATCCTCTCTTCCAGGGCGTGGAGCATCACTACCGCCACTACCTCTCCTACTGTAATTTACACCTCCTCATCCAATCTCTCGGGAAGACGCTAGAACGGCTAACTCGGTCGCTTCCGCAGTCACTACCCGCGTCTGTAGGGATCTCGTCTCCTGGGACCTCCCAGACAGGAACCCCTTCCGTTCCCTGATCCCCTTGACAAAAGCACACCCCTTGCTGCAGCACATCATCGTCGCCGCCTCCGCAGCCCACATGTCTAATTTGTCCCGCGCCTTGTCCTCAGATCCAGAGTCCGATCTAAACGCCCGGCAAGCCTTAACCGATGCCCTGGTAGCCAAGCACAAGGCCCTGCGCCTGCTCTCCTCAGCCCTACAGGATATTGGCGGCGTCGGCGGGGACGTGGTCCTAGCCTCCGTACTCTTCTTCGTCAACGTGGAGTTAATTGAGAGCGGGCACGGCGGTTGGAAACCCCATCTCGAAGGCGCGGGCCGAATTATGACCTTGTTGAGCCCCGCCTCCACCGCAGATGTCGCCTTACGGGATTATGTCATGTCAGATTGCTTCATGTGAGTTCATGTTTCGATGTTGGGTGAGGTAATGAATCATCTAAACTAATACACGTCCACCACAGCTATTATATCTTGGCCTCCGCCTTCAACCGGGAGACACCAACTGCCAAGTCCTACTACCAAGCCTCTCAGGCCTCTGCCGTGCTTGGCAGAGCTGCTGCCAACAGCTACCTCTGCTGTCCGCCTGACGTTTTGCAAATTCTCTTGGCAGCATCGCAACTGTCAAACCAGCCCACGGATGACCTCGAGTCTGCAGCATCCATAGCTCAGGCCGCAGCGCAACTGCTAGAGCAGGCCCTGTCTTTCGATACGCACGACTGGGCCTATGAGCCGCGTACCATTTCCTACTTTAAGCACATCCCGGTAGAAAGTCGAATCCATGCAGGTTCCGCTCACAGACTTGCTGCGTGCTTGTACATCCTGCACGCCCTTCCGTCCGCTTCGATCCTGGTGCCCGTCGACCGCGATGAGCTGGACAGTCAGATGTTTTACCACCTTTCCTGTATTCACGACGAAGACCCCAATTTCAAGGCAACATGTTTGCCGACGTTCATTGCTGGTGCCGGGACGTCTGACCCGGAAAGACGAAAGTGGATTCTTGATCGGCTGAAAAGACTCATGATTGCGACCCCTTGGGGCTTCATCATGACCGCCATGGACACTTTGCAGACGATTTGGAACCTCGAGGAGTCTGTGGACCCAGACACGCAGACGGAGCGCACATGGGTTCAAAAGCTAAGGGCTTCGAACCTCAACTTCCTCATTGTGTGAAGGGGCACAAAAACAAACAAAAGGGTACTTTGAAAGCTCAACGCAAGCTTGGTCCTGCTGAGATACCAAACTGGCCGCCCGCATCGACGAACGTCCGAGGACCCTTGCGACGCATCTCTGTCGGTTCTCTCACGGTTTCAGTTGTGGCAAGTCCGGTATTATGACTGACTGAGAACCCCCAAGCAAACACGTCACCACCTCGAGAAACTGCGAAGCAATTATCGATTCCAGCCGCAACAAAGTCGGCACCAGATACTAAAAGGGAGCAATTAGCTTTGGAGCTTAGGCTCAAAGCTGAAAGAAACATACCAGGAACGACAGTCGGGACATTCAGTACTCTTGGCTCCCCTCTCGAATCGAAGATGATGTTGTCGTGGGGCACGGCGTTTAGATCGATACCCATTTGGCCGTCATCGCACCGACCCCAAACCAAGACTTCTCCTTCGCTGGTGCAAGCAATGGAATGGTGAAGACCGCAGGCGATGTGGTGGATCGAGTATCCCTCAAGACTCTTGACGACTGTTGGAGATATGATTGTCGTAAAGCCAGTGTCTTCCCGTGTCGGGACGCCGCACTGGCCAAAGTTATTCAGCCCAAAGGCCCAGACTTTTCCGTGGACGTCAATGACGAAGCTATGGTGCGACCCTGCAAAGATTTTGGCCGTCTGGTGCCTAGGCAAGCCTACGCGTTGGGGAATAAGGCTCTCGAAGCGGCGACGAGCGAGGAGGCGTCTGCCTAGTTCGTTCTGTTCGCCGGACCCCCAAGCAAAGATGTCGCCGTCATGAGTGAGAGCAAGCACGTGGTTCGCGCCACCCGCTAGCTCCACGATGCTATTCAGGCCGGGAATATGCACAGGTAGCGGCTCGGTGGTTTTTGGCGGTTTATCGTAAAGGAAGCCAAAGTTGCCGTCTCCTCCCTAGAAATTGTTAGTGTGGACTCGTGGGAAGGGAACAGAAAGCCGATAGACTTACAGCAAAACTACCCCAGCCGTACACGGTTCCTTCGGAAGTAAGAGCGAAGCATGCGCTATTCGTCGTTGCAACCTGGACGACATCGACTTCATGTTCAAAACGCACCAGGCCAGGTGTACTCTCAAACGGGTCCAGCAGGTCCTGGGGGCCCTCCTCAGGTGCATCTGGAGTTTTCACACGGCCCAGTGCACCGTCGTCGTTGACACCCCACGTCAGTACCTCGCCGTGGCTGGTCAACGCGGCGCAATGCATGCCGCCGGCAGAGATCTGGACAATGTCGTAGGGCAGGAGAGATTTCTGCGTATGGGGTCTCGGAGCCTGCGTGATGCGCGGGCCGAGGCCTAGTTCGCAATTCTCGCCGCTTCCCCATACGTTGATGTCGAGGATTTGTGTTGGTCTCTCGGGTCTTCGGCGGTCGTTGTCCTGCGTTTGGCGTCGGTTGTTGGCTGCGCGAGCATTCTGTGCGACGGTCGTTGACGGCATTGGTGTTTTCGTGTAAGTTGAAAGCTGCTTTGGTGGAGTTGAACTAGCTTTGGGATGACTGCTGTTGTGTCACTCGAGGAACGGAAATCTTGCTTTCTGGATGAGAAGACTCCTCGGATACGCTCCAATTCAGCTACGGACTTCAGAGGAATAACAAGACAGCCTTTATCATAAGGTATCCATCGTCAACTCTTGAGCGTCGTTGGACCTCTTCTTGTATGGCAATCCAGAGTCAAGACGCTTGGACCATCGTACCCAAGAGGTCAGTAGGCTTACCTCATCCCGCTTAGTCACAAGGCATTCTGGCCATCAAGGCGCAGCTGGTGCCTGGCGGTGCCTGGTGGTGCCTGGAGCCATTGGCCAATCATCGTTGACTATTTCACTTGCCCTGCAGGCAGACGATGAATCCTTTGTGAATTGGGATGATGGATTAGTCAGTTGAAACTATACTACGCTTGTATTGATAAGCATAGATGCAATGCTAAGTTTATTTGGACTTCGATGAGTGTGGGATTGAGGCTAGAAAGGAGGGAGACTGTCTTGTTGTTGGGAGCTGGTGAATAGACATTAGAGCGTTGGGCCTGGATTCTTCTCAGAGAGGCACAAGAGGATCGCAGTGAAGCAGTCCGGCAAGACAGAGCTCCGCTTTACTGAAGAACAGAATCGATTGATCATTTACTCTCATGATTTTGAGGCAGCTCACACGACGGCTCCGAATATTTGACCCGTTTCTCCAGAGAATCCCTTTTTCAGAGCCTCAAAAGTCGGTCTCGGTCACTACCGAAAACCTTATTCTTGTACACCATCGTCGGATTCGATCAGTGCCATCCTTGCTCGTCAATTGACTGGATGAACGGGAGGGCCGGCTGGTGGAGTAAATCTTCCCGGTTTGCATGAACGAAAATAAACACTGGAAATACGAGCCCTTCTCTGTAGATCAATGGAGGCTTCGAGGCTTGGAGAGGACCAAGACCGCCAAGTATACCCCCATCCCCGTAGAAATCGTATATTAATATAGCGAAAGAGTTCCACAACAACGATGACAACCCTGGTTTGTGACCTCACCGCATGAAATGACTTAAATACTTGGGAATGTCCTTTCCGTCAATCTCAACCTCTGATCCTTTTCTCGATACTCAAAACTAGGTCTACCAACAACCCTTCACCACGTACCTACCCACGTCACCAAGAATGCAGCTCACAACCCTCACCGCCGCTCTCGCAGCCCTCGCCGCCACCGCGACCGCGACGCCAATCATGGGCACCATCAAAATGTTCTACGATGCCGCCTCCGATTGCACGGGAAACCCGCTGCAGATGGAGACGGGCACGCTGCGAGGACAGGCCATGGCGATCCCGCCCGACTATGTCGGCGCGTGCCACCGGATTCCGGTTGGGATTGATAATTCTACGTACAAGAAGTTTTCGGCGAGTGGGCTCACGCCTGTTTTTAGCTGTAAGATGTTTCTTCTCCTATTTCTGCAGTGTGACTTTGGGGGAATATTGATTCGGAGGTTTTGCTGACTGACGGGATAGTCGAGTTGTATACGGACGCCGAGTGTCAGAACCTAGCGACGAATGTGTCGAATGTTTGCGTGCCTGATGTTCATTCTTACATTGGTCGTCGCTTGGATGGCAACTGAGAGTCGCGCAACGTGTCGCGTTAAAATCTCACTCAAAACACACATATGCGATTGCCCGACGGAAGGCGAGGGCAAAGCTTCCCTCGCGAACCCGGGTCTGCCTCGGCGTGGAGGGAACACGCCTAATGAAACACCTTCTTGGAAAGACGTAGCAATGGTATTCATGATATCGGAGGCTGATTTGAGTAGACGACCTCGAACCATGGATCAGCTTGCCTCGGGGTACAGTTAGTTTTTGACCCCTAATTAAAAGTGTAATAGACCCTTGGAATCAAAAAACCAGACACTTCATCCTTTTTCTTGCCTAGCCTTCGACTGTTCAAACAGCCAGAGTGTGGTTCTGTTCAGCTGCTACGAGTCACTATACAGCGGGCATCGTTTTCTTCTTGAGAGTCTATGACTACGATAACATCATACGCAAGCGGTGGAAACTACTACTAGCCGATGCATCCCAGCGCTGAAAGGACCTATGACTATCTTTACTTCAGGGCTTCTAGCCTGCCTTACATTATTGCGAGACTCGACTGCCGCTACGTTCCACAAACTAGCACTCCTAAGCTTTCGGCTGTGGAAACTTCTCAACCACTACCGCTGGACCACCCACGTGGAACTTATGCACCGCTTTCTTATCCAGGTCCACAAACACCTCATACGATCCGGGATGCAGCACCCGATTCCCTAGCACATCGACCCGTACCAGACGCTCCACGGTGATGACGACCTCCTTCACGGCGGCCTGGCCAGGTTGAATACTTCTGAAGCGAGTGTATCCCGCGAGAGTCTTGAGCGGCCTGGGCTCGGGACCGGCATCCGATGTGAGGAACAGCAGTGCCACGTAGTCAGAGGCAACTTTCCCCGCATTGGTGACAGTCACCGCAACAGTCAGCATCGACCTCTCCAGGGTCTTTTGCCATGATGGTACACGAGACGCATCCTCGCTGTCTTCCGAAAGAGTGAGCTGTTTAGTTGTGGTGATGACAGGCTCTTGTAGCGCTTTGAGCTTGACGTCAAAGGTCGTATAGTGCAAACCGAAGCCGTACGGTACGGGCGTCTCGCCGAGGTACCACATATACGTCCGCCCGAGGCCCGAGTTACCCGGTACCGGTCGGAGATTCATGTCCGTCGACGGGACCGCTTCGTTGTAGATCGCCGGGTACTGCGTGACAGATAACCTTCCAGACGGCGCCTCGCGTCCGAAGAGTAAGTCGAAGATGGCCTTGCCCCCGGACTGACCTGGGTATCCGCCCCAGAGAATCGCGCTGACGGAGTCGCTGGCCAGGAGCTCCGTGTCATCGACCTGCCCGCCGCCGAATTGAAGCACAATGACAGGTTTGCCGATGCCTGCGAGAGCACGGAGAAGCTCGAGCTGAGGTTCAGGCCAAGCCAGGGTCTTGCGGTCGAGTGTTTCGGCTTCTAGGGTGTTGTCGACGCCACCTGCGAAGATGACCACGTCTGCTTCCTTTGCTGATTTGAGTGCGTCGGAAAGCGAGTCGTCCGAGGCGTTGATCTCGGAGCCCAGGGTATACGTGAAGTCTAGCCCGAGGTCTCGAGCAGCCTGATACGGGGAGATCAAGTACGGCGGCGGGCCGTAGTAATTACCCTGCATCTGCGTCGTAGCCTTTGCCCAAGGCCCAACGAGTGCAAACTTCTTGCCCGAATCTGCGGACAGAGGCAAGATCCCATCATTCTTGAGGAGCACCGAGCCCTCGACGGCTGCCCTGTAAGCGAGCTCCCGCGCCTCCTCCGTATCGACGTCTCGCCAGAGCAGCGATCGCAACGGCTGCTCTCGCGCAGAGTCAAACTGGCCGACGGAGATGAGCGCCGTATACATCCTCGTCAGAGAGCGATCAATCTCCTCCTCGGAGATAAGGGACTGGTTCCACGCCAGCTGCAGGGCCTCGGAGCCGGGGAAGGCGTTGCACTCCAGATCCGTTCCGGCCTTCATCGACCACGCGGCAGCGCGTCCGAGATCTGGCGCGTAGTGGTGGTATGAGACCATGAGAGCGACGCAGTCGCAGTCCGTGGAGACGTATTGGCCTTCGCCGTTCCATCGCCAGTGGCCGCGTAGGATATCCTCCAGGAGATATGCGTTGGCGCATAAGGGTGTGCCGTTGATGCCGTTATAGCTGCACATGAAGGAGCCCACGTTCTTCTCGACGGCGCACGTTTTGAAGGGTGGGAGGTAGTACTCTGAGAGGTCCTGGGTCGTGATGATTGCGTTGAAGCCGGCGCGGTCGACGCCGTTGTAGTGCTCAAAGTCATTGGCTGCGTAGTGTTTGCATGTCGCGATGAGGTTCTTGTTGGATGGGTCAAAGGATCCTTCGAGGCCTGTGAGCATTGCCGCGACGTAGTTTTGGAGGTGAAATGGGTCTTCGCCGGGTGTTTCTTGACCACGTCCCCAGCGGGGGTCTTTGAAGGCATTGATATTGGGCGACTGCGGGCTCTGTCAACATCTGACCTGAGTGGGATGCCTTTCATTCCAGTCTTCACTCACGTATAGATCAAGTCCAGATCTGCCATCATTGCTAAATGCCCTCGCCTCCTTGCTGACCACGGCCCCAATGGCCTCCACCAGCTCATCATCAAAAGCCGAGCCAATGACAATCGGCTGCGGGAACGACGTCGCGTAGCTGAAGTTGCCGCTCTCCGCAAACTTTGTGCCTGGCGACGACGCGACGCCGTGGAGGCCCTCGGACCACCACTCATAAGGCGGGATCCCGAGTCGCGAGACGCCGGGCGCTTCGTTGACGAGGTTATCCAGCTTCTCCCATACAGTGAGCTCGGCTACGAGTGACTTTGCGCGCTGGTATGGAGAGAGAGACTCGTCGCACACGTCAATGGAGCAGAGGGGATCCCGGGTGCAATCCGGGAAGTTGGCTCGGGGGTCCGATGCGGATGCGGGCAGTGGGGCGAGACAGGTCCGGGATGTAAGTGGTTTTTGCTGGTCTGATGGACCCGATCCGAACCCGGCTGCCAGGATGGTCCCGGGAAGAAGGAGCAGATGATTTCTGATGAGTTTATACATCGTATGAGCTACACATAGTGTTTACATGAGAGGAGGATGAGGTTCGGACGCCCTTGCAGATCTGATCGTTCAATTGCTATCTCTACCCCGCGTCGGATGCGGGGCATGCCGCTCTGACCGTATCATATCATCCCCTTGTTGAGATCATCCTACTTTATCTAAACTTATTGAACGTTGCTATCGTGTGTCTGTTTAACTGCGTCAAGCCGCATGATTGAGCCGGAGATTGATGGGCAAATGAGGGTGATGAACCAAAGGGAACGAATGGCGCGGGCGTTGTTGTTTGAGTCTCACGATCACGTGAACCTGGGTATATTCATCCGGTCCAACACAATACACCAGGAGACAATGCCTTCGTATATGCACACAAGCCCATTCCTGTCACCAGCACAACAGGCAACTTCCTAGGTCGATTGGTCAGGCCCGACTGACTGGGTGATGGAGTGGTTCAAGCTCAACAATCAATTACGCCAACAGCCTACTCGACGACAGGCTACAGTTCAAGTTCGATTCCCAGCCTGAGCACCAGAGATGTAGCCCCCACTGGGGGTGAACTATTTTTTTGGTATCTAGTCGAGGTTGAGCATATTGTGACCGTCACTGGCATACATATATATATATCTATCCATCTATATATACCTAAGGTACATTGGATTTGAATCGCCTTGATCAAATCTCTTATATTTCTTGCGTGATGTTACCATCAAATTTGACGCTGCTTCGATACTTTCAAAGCATTACCGCTACTGATCAAAAACATACACTCATGAGCAAAGTCATGATGAAGTAAATGAAAGGCCTTGAGCGCTCGTCAAGGGCATGTCAATCAAGTATATAAGAAGGTACCAAATGGCGTTGGCTATGGAATGAGAAAAGGCAGACATTCATAAGGTTGAGGTGATTTCGTTATCGAATGACTATATGCTCAGTCATCGCGCGATGGTCTATGCCATCACCGACATGGACTATGGCTCTCACAACACTCTGCTGTATTCTCCTCAGCCAGCGACCTCAATCTCGAAGGCCTTCGCCTCCCCCTAGTTGTTTGATGCTCTCATTACGCCGCTCCTCCCTCCCATCCAAGAGTACCGTGTAATAGTATTACATTCAATAGAAAAGGTTTCGACTGGGCGTAATGCCGGGTAACCCCTACATCGAGGGTCAAAAAGAACAAGTAAATAAAAAAAAATGCAAATGGCTCATGCAAAAGATGCCCCTGGCCTCCCGCTTCATCCAGATTTCCGAATCACAATTATCCCATCCCGCCGTCCTTTGGGCCCCAATAACACCTCGCGTCTTGGTTGTATCCGTTAAGAGAATCTTTTGTACAGCAGGAGGATCTTGTTATTGACAAAGAGAAAAAGAAAAGAGACGTTTTGTTCATGTGCAGGGGTATCATGAAGAAGATTTATCAGGAAATCGTTCCCACACGACGAGAGAGACAAAGAAGACCTCCCTGGTTTTGGAGAAAATTCACTCATCAACTGCAAACAGATCAACCGTCGTCACCCCACCAGCCGGCTTCAACCCCCGCGTTGCCGACCGCGCTGAGCCGGACAGCTTTCTTCTTTGACAGCCCTTGGTGAGGAAGGCCCAGGGTCCCCTCAGGCGACACGGGCGAATCTGGCCTCGGGATCCCAAACATCGGCTCGACGTCGCTGTCGCTCTCGACAATCTCGGTAGCCGGCGCCCTCTTCGTGCTCGCGCTCCGGCTTCCGAAATCGTCGTCGTCGTCGCCCCTCGGTCTTAGCGGCGAAGACTCGTGGCGGACCCTCTCGCCCGTCATGAGCATCCGTCCCCGGCTCTTGTTGCCCACGGCGCCCATGGTGAAGCGGTGGTGGTCCCTGTTCCGGAACATGGACATGCCGCTCGTGAACTCCTCGTCTTCCTCACTGACATTGTCAAAGTCCATGAAGTCGCTCAGGTCCGGGCTTGGCTCCGCAAAGTCCATTGAGTTGACGTTGCCCACCGGCCTGTCCAAGTATAGCAGAATCCGCTCCTGCTTGGGCGACTCGCTCGACTGTGTCATCTCTTGGACCGGTCTCATCTTGCGCATGCTGCCCGTCCTCGAGGATGCGCCGGATACCGGCTGCGACGAGGGCGCGGGAAAGTCAAGGTGGCGGGAGTTGTTGCGTTGATGGCTCCGGCCTCTGACTAAAGATGCCGGACGACTGTCAGAGGCGCGCGATCCGGCCTTGATGGTGCTGTTCGAGGTTGCTGATGTCTGATGACGCAGGGTCTGCGGGGGTTCGGGCCAGTCCATCTCGGTGATGGTGCCCTGCGACGAGTTGCGCTGATGGAAGGAGGAAGAACTTCTCGACTCGTCTTCGTATTCGGCCAGGATCGATTCGCGCATGCGAGCGCGCTTCATCCGGAGAGCCGCGAGCAGCATCTCTTCCTGTCGGGTTACGGCCATGAAGCGAGAGTCTGCAGTGTTGTTGGCGTCCGCGGCGGCGCCACCGCCGGAACTCATAAAGGACTCCACTGATGTCGGGCTCATGGGCGGCGTTGGCTGGTCGACCGAATGGACAGAGGAAGACTTTGTGGACAGCATGCGCTGGGGTGGGTTGCTCATCATACGATCTGGGATGGTGTGTGATTCTTGTGGAGGAAGAACCGCAATTACGCGCGCCTCCTGAACACCGTAACTCGCGCGACTTTGTCGGTTATTCAGAGAGCTGTTCAAAGAGTTGTTCAGAGAGTTGTTGAGCGAGTCAGTGGTTGATGTCGACATGGTCGAATATTGTGATGACCGGTTTGACGCTGCCGGTGGGGGCCGATATGTAGTTGAAGGTAACGAACTCATGCGCGCGTTGACGCTAGGTGGTTTGCTGGGCGGCGATTTGCTAGGGATGGTGAGATATGTATTGGTCGGGGCAAAGCTGGCGTGTTTGACAGACTTCCTTGAGCCTTGTCCCAATGACGGGGCATCTCGAGAGTGTGTCGATCTTAGCGATGAAGGAGCCAAACTTCCCGCATCACTGCTGCGAGAGCCTCCGGTGAACTTCGAGACGGAGTCGGGGAAGAAATCATCTTCCGAGTCTGAGGACAGCGACAAAACACTCTTCTCCATCAGATCAGAACCGTTCAGACTCTGACTTGTTCGTTTGGAGGCTTTTGATGTCTTGGTGTAGCGACTTGAAACGCTTGATGCGCAATCGCGATCGGGCAGCGTCTGTTGGTGGCTGGTTGATGCGGCAGTAGACTCTGGTAACGGTCCGAATTGAGGTTGGTATGTTGACGTCGTCCCATCTTGTCTCAGAGGAGGCCTCGAGAAGTTCCTCCTTTGGTGGTCTGTGGCAGACGGCGATCTAAGTGGCGTGTGAGCGACACTATTCAGAGAGTGAGTAGATGCAGCAGCCAAAGGACCATCATGTCCCAGGACTGAGTCAAAGGACATTTGCTCGTAATGCTCATATAGGTTGGGCAATGTGCTGATGTCGTTGGCGCCTCTGCGGCTGCTGGAACCTGTTCTCGGCCGGCTTCCGGTCGAGTTCAGGCTGTCGTACGTGCTCTTCCTCGTTAATTTCCTCTCGATTCTTTGCTGGATCGGCGGTGGTGTGCTCTTGGGTGAGGTGACCGAGGCGAGCGAGGGCGATCGGTTGGTGTATTCGTGTCCATGTACGGAGCTCGTTCGCTGAGGGTCGGATTTGCCCTTGAAGCTATTGTGCTTAGCCCGAGACAACAATGGCCCAAGATCTAGTCGACTCGGCCTCTTCTTGGCTTTCAGGTTCAACGGTGCTGGCACATTGATCGATGATTGGCCTTCAATATCGAGAACTGCGTTGGCCTTCTGTGGCAGGCCCTTTGCCATGGCGGAGGAGGATGTCTGCTGCGATATCGAAAGCGGCATCTTCGTCTTGTCGTACCACGAAGTGATGGTCGAGTTTGAACCACGTCGGGCGAGGCTTGATGTTTCAGTCGTAAACTCTCGCTGGCTGCCTTCGGTGTTCAGCTGTGCGAATCGGTTCGTCAAGAAAGCCGGCACGATCTCGGACTCCTGTTCCCATTGCGCGTTCGTGTTGTTGTTCCTACTGCGATTATTCCCTGCGTAACTGCCCTCCTCTTCATGGCGCATCACTCCTCGGCTTCTTTCGCTCGGGTTATAAGTCGCCGTGCTTTCAGATACGCATACGCTGATGCCGGAGTTGGAGGCGGAATCCCATTGTCGCGGAGCGTCGATATTGATCTCGGCGGTTCCCAGAATCTTTTGCGCTTTCGACATGGGCCCCGACACAATCGGGCCAAACGGCGGTTTCTGTTTCCTCCCGGGGACGGGGAATGTGAATTTAGAGGTTCGCCCCATCTCGACGAACCGGCGCGGCGGCGACCTCTGTCCTTCTGGTCAGCCCAGGTCTTCTTTTCCTTCTCGCGAAAGCCTCTTCTTGCCAAGAGCAGCAAAGAGCATTGGGTAGAAAGGCTGCTTTGGCTCGTAGGTTTGGCCGGGCGGATTTTCATATGGTAGAGCTTCGTGAATTTGGATGTGGAGGGAACTACCTTGTCAAAGCAGGTTGACAACCCGCGCTATCGATGCATGCGGTTTTGGTGAGCCAGACAGGTCGACAATTCTCCATGCGATTTTGGTATTGGTGTTCAATGTTTCCTGTCCCACAGATGACAATTTGCTGCTTAGCTTCTTGTTGGTTTCTTTCGTTCGTGGTAAGGGTTCGGTTGCACAGCTGAGTAGAATCCTCCCGAGCGATCCTCCCACTCCGACGGCGACACAAAGAAATGGGACGATGGCCGTCATACGAAGGCACCCAGGACCAAGGGGGGTAATAAGCCAAACTCCTGTTTGCGTCTCCACCGGCACAATTTCCAGATCGGACCGGGCCAGACGGGCTCTTTCGGCTTTCAAGCTAATTCTTCGGATGGGCTGCTCCTCCACGTGTCGAATATGAGACCTATGAGACGGAAAAGAGTAAGGACTCGAGAGAAAACAGATCCAAGGGCCCTCCCTCTTCCTCGGAAAGTGTGGGTGTTGGGAGGGAACAGCGATTATGATATTGGGGGAAAAGGGAAATGGAACTTGGAAATTTCACACCCAGCACCAAGGCACTTTGACGTGCGTGACGGCCTCTTGGATGGCCACCTGAACCTTACATACCGCACCCTCTTACCCTTTACTCTAAAGTCATCCACCTTTTTTCGCCTCGATACATCTCCCCTCCTTGGCTGGGGACTGCCTGACTTGCAGGTGATTAGGGTGGGAAGCCGTCCAGATTCTGCATGGATGGTGGCGGTCCACCGCACGCAATCCTTGCAAGCCACACGAGACGGTGGGAATGCAGAAGAGCACGTCGGACAGACCGCGAACGCCAGAATCGTCTCTCTCCTCCAAGTATCCGTACCTCCTCGTGCTGGCTCCAATGACCGGCCCTCGGCCTGGCACTTTCTTGGTCCCCTCCCGCGCTGCACAACGACACCCGGGGCTAAGGCAGGGGTTGTCGGCCGGCGGAAACACACCCCTGAACCATGATTTTGATATTGCAAAGGAGGAAGTGCCTATACCTATACGTACACAAATAGTCGACTACGGACTGGCCCCTAAGGATTCACCACTGACAATGGTTGCAACCCTCAGGCCAAAGACCCAAGGGGATCAGCTGGCAGAGAGGAACGGAAACAGGACGGACGAGACACGGGAAGCACGGGGCATCTGCTCGATACAAACGAACGGATGGATGATGAGAGCGTGAAGACGACAATGATGACACTCGCAATCACCGCCTAATATTCTTTTAATCAATTTGACAGCGAAGGTCAAGCAGGGGGCTGAATGGCCGTGGATGCGCGAAACCGCGCCCCTCCTCGAGTCTTCTGCCCCCCAGTCGCCAACCGAGGGACTCGTGAATGCCCTCCCAGGTTTCCAATGAATGATCTCTGCAGGGCATCGCCGGGGCCCCTGAAGAAGTGTGGAGGAGTCCTTGCCCATTACGGGCAGTGGGCATACTTTCCACAGTCTCATCGGGGATGATCAGCGACGCCATTCAGCAGAAAAATCCTGGACCTCAAGGCTCAACAGTCATTATTCCATGAAATCATGTTCATCGACGTCTGAAGGGTCGGTCGCTGAGCGCTTTGGGCCTCTGTCTATCCGTGGACCGTACGCCTCATTCAATTTACGAAGTTCAGCTCTGGGTTGCAAATTTGCACGCGCCGGTCATCGTAGTAACGGCACTTGTTGGCAATAGCTTCAGTAGCGATTCGTGTCCCGATCAACCGTCATAACCCTTAGCCTTGTTGCCTCTCCACAAGCTGCACTCATACCCACGAATATGAGCTCTTCAGAGCCAATACTGAGTACCTGCCTAGAATTCGCAGTCAACTCCGTACAGAGAGACACCGCCTCTGGCCGTTGTGAGGGCCATTATCCGATGGATCGCAGGTGACTTCGCTCATCCGCTTCTGTCCTGGTCTTGTCTCAGAATTCCCCAGTATGCGGATGACTTATCACTATTAGTCCTTCTCGAAGCAGCAGAATTGGACGTATAGTGGGCGACATGTCTTGAAACAGCCTGGTGCGGGACAGCGGCCACAGCCAACAACAAGAGGCCCACCGTTCATTAGGAGGCTGCTGATAGTTGAGCTGGCCGGCCGCAGGACAATGCATCATCGCAGAGTTGGCAACAACTTTGCATAGAGGCAAGCTTGTTGTGCCATGCAAGCGCCTTTCTGCCCATAGGGTACGGGGTCTGGCTGGCGTCGTTCCGCACCATGGCACCACCCGCCGCCCGCTCATGCTTTGCCAACTCAGAATTTCAGCCCGCTGGCTCCTTCGGTTCGCAAATATCGGTGTCAATTCACGATCCCGCCGTTTCCGAACCCAGCAGATAGACGGGCGACCCATCCATATGCGGTGGTCAAAAGGAACGCCCCTGACTGAACCTGGGCCCATGTTCCGGGCCTTACGAAATGCTCCACGTATTCTGGAATATCCTTTTTTCTTTTTCTCACAGAGAGGGGCGGGCTAGACCACTGGGACAGTGGGCTACTTACGTGCCCACCGCCCACTTTCAGAAGTCGTTGTTCGAGCTGTCGTGCTGCTGCTCTGCCACTGCGACATGGTCTGGGGATGGGGACGGTGTGGCTGAGATGCTTGCAAAAAGGAGTCAATCTTATCAATGAGCAAGCACTGCTTGTACTTGCTTGAGCCTAGCACGTTCAAGACGGAGACAAGGACGCGGCCAGTGCCTACGGAGTACATGCCCACCAGGGCAAAAAGGCAACGTGGAAGAGGTCGAGCGTTTCCAACGTCTGTTCTCATCAGACTCTGCAGGCGACAAAAGCAAGCAATCTAAGACCGACTCAGGCGATGCTGTGACTTTATTTTGCGACGCATGAGATGCAGCAGAGAGACCTTCACTGCTACTTCCCTGACTCGTATCGACTGAACACTTGGAGATGACGCTGTTTGGGGTAGAATGAGAGGAACATGAAGGACATTGAGAGAACCAAAGTAAAGAAAAGAAGCAAAAAGACCAAAATCGATCATTGAGTCTGTCCCGCGTAAAGTTGGAACGAAGGATTTGCTTTTTGCGGTGGCGAGAGCACCGGTTTCGTCCAGACTTGAGCGTTCCCATGTGGACTGGTCCATATCGTCGGGTCCCCTTCGCGAACGAGCCTCTTTTTGGATGAGGGACGAACTTCATCGGGCTAGGCGCCGCTTTCGACAGGTCCATCACTTGCCTTAGGACGGACACGGACATCACGGCAGTAAGGTCTACGACTCACAGACCCTCTCTCTACGACGACGACGACGATGTCGTAGGCACGGGAAGTTATCTTTCCACTCATATATGTCGAGGCCTTTAAGGGGTCTGCGGAAAGCCGCGAGGCCTGGGTGGGAATCATGACATGCTACTTTACAACTTCACAAGAGTATGGCAAGGAGACCAGGGTCTTTACAATCTGCTCGATACTACCTCTAGACGCAGAAACGCGCAAACGACATTTCCATCAGGTGCAACAGTCGGCTGCCTAGAACGGATAGATCATCGACGAACCGATGCCGCTCCAACACAACACCAGCCTCAAGGCAGCGACAGCTTGGCCTCACCCACTCCAACGAGGTCTACCAGTGTGGCACAAAAGGATTCTCGTAGAACAGAGTGGGATTGACCTTGTGCCGACATGTTCACGGTAGCACGGCGGCGCTGCACGCAAGCGGCGAAGCCAAACTCCACTTCCGAAGCCTGCCACTCCATGTTCAATGATGTATCCGTTCGACACTTGGCGTCCGTGTACACGTCCATCACGAGCTGCACAGCGAGGGCCAACCCAGCATGCCAGGTTCGCTTCCACTTACTGTGTACATAGGGAAACTCTGACAAACGTAACCTATTTTTTTTCTTTTGCCCAGAAACACACTTAGACGCGCAGTCATATCTACTGTGGACTCGTGTCTGAATTTCCGTATACAATGTTTGAAGCCAAAGCGCCTCAGCCGTCAAACGCATTTACACAACGAATCCTTCCCTAGGGGACCCGTGGGGACGTGCAATAGCACCGTTCAGTTCCCAGTCCAATAGTTTATAGCTGTCAAATTATGCGTATTACATGTATGGAAAGTGTACCAACAAAAGGGGCAACGATCCGATGCCAGAGACGGGAGCCCGTGGATCATGCACCTGTCATCCGCAGACGCAGAGCAAACTTGACATTCTGTATTTGTACGAGTATGGATACAGATCAAATTCCACTTAAGGATTTCCAATGGTGTCTTGGTGTATTTGGTCTCATGGGCTGAAGACCAGGGGAATCCATTGACCACATTTCGCTTGAGTCGATTGCCCATCATCGGTGAGATTAACGATCGAAAGGGGGCAGCGGTCAGAGGCCGGGGTAGGTTGACCACATGATTAAAGACCGGCCCTGTCAATAGCAGCATCGCCAGTTTCCGTATCCACCAAGCACGTCCCAAAAAGAATCAATCCAAGCACGCCAGGCAAAGGCAAGCCAAGCCCAGGTTTGACAAGCAAACAGGCTGACAGGGTCCCCTCTGACAGAGTGAGCTGAGCTATCCTCTCTCTCAGTCTCACCTGTGGTGACCGAAGAGTCGAGGACGCCCCGGTACTGGGCCGGGTCGGACTCGAGCCCCCCAAACGCTTACCGTCGCTGTCGAGACTAAACATCGGATGAGTTGCCGCCGAAGCTGTCGCTCACCCGTGTCATCGCTACAATGCGTCGGGACATGTTATCAACCTAGGTAAACTGGAATTCCACGGTTCCAAAATCCAACGGCCCAAGCGACGACCATCCCACCGGTTCCCCCAAGATAGAAACTTTGGTACAGATGCAGTGACTGTGTTTGAGTCGGGATTCTTTGACCAGGCCCCTCTCTCCCGCCTCAATCGGGTGAACCCTTGATCGATAGATTGGCGTCTATCGCCGGAGCCTGAACATGGCACGCATGACATCTGGCACCGCAATGTCTCACAAGACGAGGTTCGAAGACGGTACACGGCACGCTGCTGCTGCGAAGTCTAATTCAACTTGCTGATCCAGATCAGCAACCAGACAAGGCCCCTGACATCAGAGGGTCAGGCAGAATCGAAGCCAGCACCCTCCTCGGGGAAGATCTATGACACATCCGCCAAAAAACATTTTCCACTCGAGCAAACGCCATGATGGGGGACACACAGACACGGCTCGTCATTCGTCACTGATCGCTCTAACAAACTTGCAGAGCTTGCAGAGTAGAGTTCGGACCGGGCTGCCAGTACAACTCGTCGGTTTGACTCGCTCAACACCACCACATCCTCCTTCGGACGAAGGCTCGTGTTAAACTTGGAAGTAGGAACTGCACTCTGGAGCTTTGGCCCGTCATTGCAGCACGGATGTTCTCGCATCCATATTGGGATTGCAACATCGCCCTGCACTTTAATCCAAGCAGAGCAGCAAAGCCCAGCTGCCAAGCTGGCTACGCTAGCAAAAGCACCCCCTCACGGTTCACACCCCCTCGAGCGTCGCAATGATTTTTCAGAAGAGGACAGTCGGCGATCCATCCATCCAAGATCCCAGCCCCGCTGCAGAGTAAGGCTAACCAAGATCTGCTGTGGATGAGGCGGTTGCCATCAGCCCCATCCTATCCTATTCCATCCCATCGTGACTTTGCGTGCCACCGTGCCTACGAGGTTGTTTCGTCACCCTGCTTCGCTCGTCTGTGTTTTCCTAATATCTATGCTACAACGTCTCCGTTCCCATCCAGATTCGGCATGAGAAGTGGACTCACGGTCAGAGCTTTCCAGCTTAGGATGTCGAAGCTCCGGAACCAGGCGACCAGGGTGGTTTGGCCATTTTCAGGAGACGCGGAGGCCCATCGCTGTTTCGCGATTCTCGAAAGGTAAATTTTGATATGCGCTGCTTCAAGCCTGAGGGAACAATAGAGCATTGCAACTATTCGCAGGCCTTGCTCATCTCCATTGGACGCCAGCTCTGTCTGTTTGACTGTTGCCCGTTAGACTTGGCTGCGCGAATGTAGATCAGACATATCTCGCCGCGAAATCGGCATGCTTTATTAGGCATGGAGGGCCGACATCCTTCTTCTCTGACAGTCCCCGCCCCGATGCCAGATGATGATCCTCCCCCCTCCCATGATACATCCCTAAAAGATGCATGTGCCCATCTCTGCGAGAGGAAGTAGGACGTGAAAAGCAAAGAAGGTTGAGATAACCGCCCCATGTGCCTTCAAGGCCCCCAAAAGCTCAAACCCTTGCCGGGTTGATCATCGGAGCTCGGTTCACCACTTGCGCAAGCCGCTTATTGAAAGCATTTCTTGTTCAAATCCTTCTCCTCCTCCTTCTCCGACCCGCTTCGCGAAGCCGGAGACGGTATCCTAATGTTACAACAACTCTTCCTGGGCGGTGGACCTGACAAGCAGACGACCTTGTATCTGCCAGAACCAGCCCTCCTCGCTCATCATGAACCCTGATCCGGCCGCCTCCGTCGGTCGATGTCCCGTACGGTAACGATGGCCAAAAACTCCACCGACAAAGGCCTGGGTGAGAGAGTCCGAGTCGGGTATGCCCCCTCCCCTTTCCCACGGCCCATTGCCAAACATGTTCATTGCTGCCCGTCCCCGGTTGCTTCGGCCGCGTTGTCGAAGTTTCGTAAACCCTACCACGGCAAATCCCTCCCAAAGTTTGAGCGGGCCGCGCCCGCCAAACCTCAAAGTCCCATCATGCAGAGCTGACATCTCGAAACAGGCTAACAGCTGAGAAGAAAGGCGCCAGCATGCGGTGCTGTGCCGCACCGAGGCTGCAGGCAAACTGCACCATGAGGTTGTTCGGTAACGCTCTAGTCAGCTTGGTGAGGTCAGCGAAGGTGCAGAAGCCGAATTTGCCAGAGGTCTCAAACCCGCCTGTATGTATCCGTAGAATAGATACGCCATGATCCATCGTTCTTCGCAGCCCCCACTGGCACGAGACCGCACTCGTGAATTCGGTCGCGGGAGATCTCGCCGATGCTGATACGACGTCGCCCGCTTTCCGGCATGACCCCCTCACCCTTTGCCTTTCGCCCCCCGGGGGCTTCCACTCAAACCTCGAAGAGAAAAGCCAAGAACAGCAGCCTAAAGCGAGTTGGAGAGGGCAAGGCCCGCACGACCCGGCGGCCGGTGGACGGCCCTTCTTTGCCCACTCGCTTGCATCTTGTGAAGATCGAGCTTGCAGAAAACTCTGAGCGTCGTGCTGGATAGGACCCGCCGCCGGTGTTCCAGTTGGCGGGGTAGAGACTATCGTGAGGGAGGAAAAAAAGTCTTTCGCGGGGTAAGGGTTGGCCGTGCGAGGGGCGACTTTTCGACTGCCGATGTTGAAGGGCGTTTTCTTCTTTTTGCTCCTTCCTTTCTTCTTTTGATACGGAGGATTCGGTGTTTGTCCGGCTATATTGGATATGCGGTTTGCGTCCTGCACCATGCAAGGTCGTTCTCTCGCTTCTTGTTGGCGGGTATCATATCAAAGGAGATATGCGTGTCCGTCTCCAACGAGGTCCGCTGTGCGTGTCTTTGCCTCTTCGATATGCGATTGCGTGATTCCGCTTGTTTCTTTTTGGTTCCTTCAGAGGGAAGAGGCGCAGATGCGTTGCTACCTCTTCGCTCGCCTTTCAACCTTCTTCATATTGTGTAAGTCTTTACTACATCAACAATACAAGTGGATCCATGCCCAACTTACTACAACTCTGATGGTAAGAATATGGGTGTGACTTGCTACGCAGACGAAGTATTACGGCAGCTTGCTCCAAAGCTTGATCAAATGCTTTGCGAAGCCTCTCACCATTTCCGCAGAGTGTCTTCTACACTGAGCATAATTCTATATAACAGACGTATGCGCTCACAACTCAATGCATTCATAATTCGCCCTTTCACCATGGAGGGAGCCCATTTATGTATAGCACACGTATAAAATGAGCCCTTATGCTACCACAAGCGTGCTCTTGGTACGGCTTCGAAGCTGTGATAGAAGTGAGATGGGTGGCAGCTCCAAATTATCTCATGAGCACTGGTACGCGTCCATCCGATGCAAGTACTTGCTGATAGAACTGTGTCTATCTTAAAGGAAGATGATGCGAGGGCCCATAAGAGTCTACAATCGAACCTGAAAAGGCTGAGATGCAACCTTCCTATTAGGACATCGATAGTTGCTTGTATACTGCTACGAACAGCATCTTGCTCCCGAAGTACTTGGCTGCACAGAATTACAGGTGTCATTTTCGCACATATACAGCCGGGCATATAGAGAGATTCAGTACTTCATTAGAACTTGACGTCATCAGGCTCACTACTCTGTTCGACTGTCAGATTCAATACCTGTACTTCTTCAACTATGATATTGCACTATGCTTGATCCTTATACTTAAGGCCGGTTCGATTTCCTACCCGACTTTCTTCTGAGGTCTCGAATGGTTAGAGGAGTGTCAACCCACTGCAACATTGCATCCGAGGACTGTACACCGTACACTGATAATATATTTAAGATCAACATCAAAGTCATACTACTACGGAAAGCATGTGAATTGTCGGTAGCGGCTTAAAAAGGTGAAGCACGTTGGAGCTCAACTGGTTCAGTCGGAGAACAACTTGCAACGTCCCGTACGGCGGGATAGGGAGACAGCTCAGGCTTGCGCAATTTATGGCGTTGATGGATTGTGGGTTTATAACCTGCTGAAGCCATGGAACTATCATTTCTCACGACGTTGACCTCCGAGCGATGGCCAGGAATACTTAGCACACGTTGAGTGTAATGTCAGTGGTATCAGTTGTTTTTTCGAAGTAACTGATCTGTTCAGACGGTCCATGATTCAAGGCCGTATTTGAAGTATTTCCTCTATTCCTAGGTTGCAACGTTTCCAGCCACCACGAAGTACCTTATTAAAAGAGGTCAGCCAAGGTCTGAACACGTTCACCCTTTTTAATATCATGTTGAAAAGGGAAAGAAAAAAAAAGAGTTCACCACGGATGTGGCTATATCTCTTGGTGCTCATGCTGGGAATCGAACTCAGAGCCTGTCGTCGAGTAAGGCTATGGGCGAATATATTGATTGTTGATCTCGAACCATTCCACCACCCAACCAGTTTGACCTGACCCGTCGACCTAGACGGGCGCCTGCTGGCTGGTGACGGGAATATACTTGTAGTGGTAGACAAAGGCTTCCTACGTATCCAGGCGACAGAATATGCTGTAACGGCAGCAAGGACGGCACTCGCAGCCTCTCGGTACGTGGACTTCAGGCTTAATATATAACGTGTTCCTTTCACGTAGAAAAGAATACTTCAATGGGAGATTTGATCAAGTCAATTTTAACCTATGATATGCATGGGCATTTTCCTCGCCCGTCTTTTGATTGAGTGGGTAGTACTAGTACATAATGTGACACCCGGCGAGTCTCCTATCTTGTGTGTGTCTGTCCATCAACGCCGGCTCCGTACTCTCTCCAAGTAATCATTTCTGTCCCGCCGCCTGGTCGAAGCTCTCAAGCACCGAATCCTTCAGCTGCTTGGGTTCCCCGGACGCTCCCTCGCCAGACTCCTCCGCCGATTCGTTGCCGACCAGCTGCTTCGCCATCGTCCTGGCCTGTGCCTGTCCAACCTTGCCGTACACGCTCAGGCCGGTGGCAATCATGCTCGAGATGTCTCCCACGTTTCCGGGGACTACGACAGCCGTGCTCTCCTTGGCCAGCTTGCCAAACGCGTCAACGTACTTCTCGGCAACGGACAAGCTGATGGCGCCTTGTGCCGCATCCTCGCCATCGGCAATGCTCTTGGAGACGGCCTCGATACCAGCGGCGGTAGCCTTGGCCTTCATGAGGATGGCCTCGGCCTCACCAGACGCCCTGTTAATCTGCTCGGCGCGCAAGGCCTCGGACGCCAGAATGACGCTCTGCTTCTTACCCTCGGCGATGTTGATGGCCGACTGCCTCTGACCCTCAGAGTCGAGGATCTCGGCGCGCTTCGAGCGCTCGGCGGTGACCTGGCGGTGCATGGCTTCGACGACGCCGGCGGGGGCGTGGATGTCTCGGATCTCGTAACGGAGGCAGGTGACGCCCCAGGCCTGGGCGGCTTCGTTGATGGCGGCGGTGATGTTTGTGTTGAGGGCGGCGCGCTCCTTGAGGACGTGGTCGAGGGTCAGCTGGCCGATTTCGGATCGCATCGTGGTTTGCGCCAGCTGGGAGATGGCGTATTCGGCATCTTCGACTCCGTAGCTTGGGGTATACTGTTAGAATTCTACTACGATACCGTCGAGGGGTGTGTTGACAAACCTGGCCTTGTAGGCGTCAAAGACGCGGGTGTAGAGGACGCCATCGAGTTCGAGGGTGACGTTGTCGGCGGTAATGGCGCTTTGACTGGGGATCTCGAGTGCATTTTCCTTGAGTGACTTGACGTAGGAGATGCGGTCGATAAAGGGGACGAGAATGGCCAGACCGGGTTCGAGGATGCGGTTGAACTTTCCCATGCGCTCAACGATCCATGCCGTCTGTTGCGGAACGAAGCGGATGACGGTGTTGGCGGGGAGGGACGACCTCTGGAAGTAGGAGGGCGGGATACTGGAGCTGGAGCCGAATGCTGATGGAAGCAGGCTCTTTGTGGTGGTCTGGAAGCCGCGCGACTGGGACTGGACGAGAGCCCGTCTCAGCGGCGCGGAGAGTGCGGCTTTTGTTACCGCCGAAGCCATGTCTGTTGCTGCTGCGGCATTGACGTAGATCGAGAAGATGCGTGGATCAAATCGAGGTTGCGAGCTCCAGAACAGCTCTCTCGCGGGTCATCATCAACTAAGGCCAAAGAGGATCTGTGGGTCTCCGTCGTTTGACCGGGGCAAAAAAAGTCCATGGATGACGGAAGTTGCAGCTGCCTCTGCCTACCGATAATTAGCCGACGGCCTCGGCCGAGGCCCACCGGGCTCTGATGCTCCCATTCCGTGGTGCTATGCCATGGGCATCCAGGATCCAGGACAGGACATCCTAGACATGGACGAGGTCTTGCATTGTCAGCTTGGAGACCAGACGGCACATCTGTTCGCAACGAATATGAAGCCCGCATACTCTGATTTTTTGCATTGGATCACAACCCTATTGATGTTGGCTAGTCATGAAACTTGGATCTCAAAACATTCAGCATCATGGCAGTCCCTAAGATGATCAGTCATTGCATCCATTACCACCTTACCGGATCAAAACTTGATACGACACCCAGTCTGAGTCCTCATCTGAAAGACTGCGATTGGTCTCAGAGGATAACAAGCCAGTATAGAATCAGCAGAGGGAGCCTGGAGAGTGGCGCCCAGTATAGATCTGAGTCTCGTACCCGCAGAGGTGCATGCTGTTGATGGTGTCCTCTTCCGTCTCACTCTGTCCAGAGCCTCAAAGCACAAAGACACATTGCCTTCCTTCACAGCACAGCATAATGAGCAGAGAGGACTTTGGGTGTGAAGAAAGTCATAATCATTGAGCCATACTACCCATGCCATGTGTACCGATAATCAGCCCGACCTACCCAGCCAAACCCTCTTTCGCGAATCGTGGAGAATCATGCACATAGGCCACTACTAGTATGTAGAACCTTCGGGAGGCTGGGGGATCTTCTTGTTCGCAGGAGCCGCCATGTACCTGGGAAAATGAACGTTAGCCTTGCCTGAATAGCAGCACTTCAGCGTGCACCCAGATCTACCTCCCCAACGTACCTTCTAAGCTCAATGAGAATGGTCTCCATGGTGTTGTCTCTCTTCCAGTTGGCCAGGCAAGGAAGCTGTCTGGGGTCGACGACGCCATTGCGGGAGTTGACGCAGGGCAGGTTGACCTGGCTCACAAATTGTATCGTGGGAGGCTCGTCAGGGTAGTTGGGACCACAGTGCATCTTGAGGGAGTAGATTCTGTTCTCGTGGACGCTCTACAAAGACAAAGGACCGGTCAGTGAAGCGCAACACCTCGATGGGGGTTGGTGAGCACAAAGGAGGTACTAACGTGAGGGGGTCCGAGAATGGTTCCGTTCCAGTCGGACATCAAGAGGTCCTCGGCATCGTTCAGACCGTAGGAGCAGGCCTCTACAATGAAAAGAGTCAGTCAGGACTGCGAGATGCGCGGGGCAGATTGCTTGGTGTTGCATCAGAGGGGAGGGGCTCTAGTACCTGCTCCGAGACCCTTCTCGCCCTTCTCAAGCTCCTCAAGGAGGCGGAAATTGCGTGGAACCTTTGCGCCCATGTTGAGTCGTGTGTGGGTATCGCGAGGCTTGGGTTCGGTGTGGTTGTGAAAGGGCGACTGGTAGATACCGCAATGTAGATGTTCAAAGTTGGAGGGGTTACGAAGTGGGAGGAAGGCCGACGGGGGACTGCAATGCGGCCCGGATCTTAGTTCCTTACCTAAACGTGAGGTAGGCACCTGGGTTACCTGATGGACCCAGTGGCGGGTCGCAGTGGGAACCTCACAGAAGGGACCACCAGTGTAATCAAGTGGGCTTGTGCCTGAAGGCGCTGGAGAGACGGCGCAAGTGTCACTGTCTTAGCCAGAAGCTATGCTAGCCGAGCCCAAAGGCAGCGCGGGGCAGTAAAGGCGGTGAACCACTTTGGGCATTTCTGCCGATCAAGCGGTGTGGATACCTTTATGCGAGATGCCTTAGTCATCATTCAAGGTGGACAGCTCACCTCAATCGGGAGCTGTGGATGAGCTGCCAGGCGCAGAGAGCAGTTGCAGCTGTCCAAACGGGAGCTCCCTACCTTACCTTGCCCTGTGCATCCCCATCAACTCGAAATCAACTCGACAATCTTCGACAGGACACGGTCTTGTAACACTTCACAGTCTGTTTTAGTTGCGTGTGTTTCTTCAGTTCACTGAGTTCCGTCCCAAGATCGATGATGGACTGCCCGAGAGGCCACCTGTGACACAATGACGACCCAGCTCCTGGCCACGGAGCTAACCAACCTCATCCAAGAGAGCAAACGGAAACACAATGACCTCCGACAGGTGTGCACTTGATTCTCCGAATAACTAAGACTCGATGCTAATCATGTACGGATAAGGCTGCTGAAAAGTCCCTCGAGGAACTCAAAGCGCTTAGAGGAGCTAATGAAGCTCAAGCTGCCAACGGTGTGTATCCCCCCCTGTCGATCCCCTCCTAGCTATGGATCCATGACTGACCTCTCGATACAGAGCTTGCCCAGAGACCCAACTTTGTGAATCCCTTCATCATCGCATGTGGCACCAAGAATGCAAAGTTTACTGGAATCGCCATTGTATGCCTCCAGAGGCTCATCGTCGCCCGTGCTCTTCCCAGGGGGAAGTTGAACCAGGTCCTCGAAGCTCTAAGAGAGGCAACCTCGGCTGGTCTCGACGTTCAACTCAAAATCCTCCAGGCTTTGCCGTCATTATTGCAAAACTATGCCACTGATCTCAAAGGCGACCTTCTCATCACCGCTTTGAACATCTGCTTCATACTGCAGTCCAGCAAAAATGCTATCGTCAACAACACCTCTGCGGCAACCTTACAACAGCTCGTCGTGTCTGTGTTTGACAAGGTCGTTGCCGAAGACAGTCAGTCTTGGGTCTTTCTGCCACCAAGTATATCTGCTGACCGTGCATAGAAACGGCTTCCAGTGGCCCTCCCGCTGGCGAGGCGCCGTCCGGTGAGGGCACAGTTGAGCTGCGCGCTGCGGCGCTGGATGCGTACAGGGTAAGCCGCGTCTGCCTACTTCTAAGTTCCGTCACTTACATCTGCTTAGATATTCAACGACTTATGCCTCATGACGGAAAACCAGCGCCCCGAGTACCTGAGATTCTCCGGTCTGCCACAAACATTCGGACTGGAACTGATAGAGTCGGTTCTTACCAACCACGCCGCCGTCTTTTCTACCCACAAAGAACAAGCACACATCCTACAGATTCAGGTCATGCCATTCATCACTAGCGCGCTGAAAGGAAAGCCAAACTTTGCTACGTCCGTCAGGCTGGTTCGGATTCTGTACACCCTCCTACGACGCCATATCAACATTCTCCCAACCGAAAGCGGAGATGCACTTGATATCCTGACGCATCTACTGGACCAGGACACGGCGACATGGAAGAGAGCACTGTGTTTAGAAGTGTTCCGAGGTATCTTCTCAGAGCACGCCTTGATCAGACGGATCTTCGTCAACTACGATGCCAAAGAAGGCGAGAAGGATGTCCTCAAACACTTGACCGCCACCTTTGTGCGGCTTAGCACCGAGAAACCGTCTGTTATTGGTCTTGGACACCAATCAACAATCCCGGTTATGAACCCTTATGCTAGCATCGCATCATCAACCGATCAAGCCATGCTCGAGGCCAGCGGCGTCACGGGTATTATCAGCGGCTCCGTCAGCGCAGACGGCTCCAATGTGGGCATTAGCACGCAGTGGAGTAGCGTCCGGGTCCCTTGCATCGACCAGCTCGACAAGACCGAGGCACCATCTATTCCGGATTCTTACATCTACAGCTTGACTTTGTCTTGCATAGGATCGCTCTCTGAAGGCCTTGCCAAGTTCATCCTTCCCCTCACCGTCCCGGGGGATAACCGCAATCGCAAGAAGAGCGGGAAGCAGGAAGTTGGCCGTGACTCACCGGCACCTGCACAAGATGATACAGACGGGTCACGAGCTGCGTTGGAACGAGCAGCATCATTCAAGAAGAACCCCGTCCCGCTCAACCCTCTTGCTTTGGAGGATCATCCTATGCACAAAGAAGTCAAAATTTGCGCCGCCATCATTGAGGAATGCTGGCCTGCCATCCTTGCTACCTGTTCTACGTTCCTCTATGCTGCTATGGACTCTGAATACTACCACAGTCTGGTGAGGGCATTCCAAAAGTTTGCGCATGTCGCCGGCTTGCTTCAGCTTTCTACCCCAAGAGACGCATTCTTGACGACGCTGGGCAAGGCGGCAGTGCCACCGAATGTGTTCACGGCATGCCTGAATGCTGGGCCAGCTCGACCAACAACACCCACACCGACCACAGAAGCGCCCAACAGCATTCTGAGCAACGCACGAGGACTACTAAGCGTCGATAGTCTTGTCACCCAAGCCTCGCCCGTCGCTGACAGAGGTCGACAGCAAGGCCTTGAGGGAAGCCAGATGACGCTCAATACTCGTAATCTACTATGTCTGCGAGCGCTCCTTAACCTTGGCATTGCTCTTGGTCCGACTCTTGGTTCTTCATGGCGTATCATCCTGGAAACCTTGCAGCAGGCCGATTTCGTACTGTTCTCCACCAGTAAGACCCCTGGCCGAACGCCACTCGCAACGAAGGGAACAGACCAGCATGCAGAGGGCGAGGCAAATGCACTACTCTCCAACTTTAGCAGTGAAGTCCGCGCTGTTGAGACGGCAGCATCTCGTCTGATCGAAAGCACTATTGACTTTCCCAATGATGCCTTTGCACAAGTCGTTGAGGCGGTATGCGACCTCTTGGAAAGAGCAAAAGATGACAAGGCGAAGACAGAGACTGCAGCGCAACCAAAGTCGCCCACATCAGGAGGCATGAAGCCGTCGCAAGCTGGCCAACACCGTCGTGTTCTAAGTGTCTCTACAGCAGCCGCCGCGGGACCGAATCAGGAAGACCACTTCGCTCTGGCCAAGCTGGGTGATATTGCTACAATCAATATCGATCGCTTGCTATCTTACTCTCCAGACATATCGGGATGGACCCCTCTGACTTCTGAATTGATCCATATCATCAATGCGTCTTCAATGAACGCTTCCGTAAGGCTGCGAGCGGCAGAAATTCTCGTCAGACTGGCTCTTGATGCAGCCAACATTGCGGCCACAATGGAGCGTGAGCAATGCGGTCAAGTTCAATTGCTTCTCCTCGAGGCTCTCCGCGATGCACTCTTGCCTCTGCAGCAAGAAGATAGGGAGGTCACCGTCGCCAGTCATAGCACCGACGTCGAAATCCACAAGGTTATCCTAGAAGGACTGAAGAACCTGCTTGAAAACTGTGGCGAGACACTCGTTAGCGGATGGGAGATTGCTTTTGAGATTATCGGCTCCATCTTCATCAACAAAAAGTTCGCCCTTGGAGAACGTCGGGGCTCCCAGACGAACGTTCTCATGACCAGATCAGCGAAGCTTGTCCGGTCTTCTTTCAATTCTCTTCAACTCATCTGCTCCGACTTCCTAGCGTCTTTGCCGAATTCCTGCTTTCTCATCCTTGTCGATACCCTTTACAAATTTTGCTCACAAGATGACGACCTCAATATTGCATTAACGGTACGTTGCAAAGCGTCAAGCCCTTTGGACCAAGCTAACATTTTGTAGACTGTCACGTTTTTCTGGGTCCTGTCAGATTTCCTTTCCGGCAAGACTGAGACCCTTCCTGTCACGGCCGACCTGATGCAGGGCTCAAGTATATCTGATCTGGCAGCCTTGGCTGCAAATTCGGAACACATCGCCTCAGACGCCGCTCTTTGGATGCTGTTGCTGTTAAGACTCACGACCGTGACAGCCGATGAACGACTCGAGCTACGCAATAGCGCCATTCAGACCTTGTTGAGAATCTTTGACGCGTATGGCGATAAGTTGAGCCCAGAGGCATGGTCCACCTGCGTCAAGTCTGTGGTTTTCAAGCTTCTTTCATCGATAGAGGAAGAACTCAAGGCCGCCGCAACCGACAGTACCACCCTGCAAGACCGCAAAGAGTGGCACGAGACAGCATCCGTTGTCTTGACCGGTATTTCCGAGCTCCTTACGACCTACATGGAGGCACTATCCATGCATTCCTCATTTAATGCCCTGTGGCAAGAGCTTCTTGGTCACTTTGCTACTCTACTCGATTTTAAGGTGCTCACAATCAACACGGCCACGTACAAAGCACTCGGCAAGGTCATCAAGCTCGACTACGATCCCGGCAGACCCATTTTTGACACAAACACTGTCAACGCGGCATGGGAGCTGTGGTCTCGGGGTACGCCCGTCTCTCTAGATGAAGAGGACGGCAAGAAGGCAGACAACCAAAATTGCTTGATTGCCTACGTTGCGGCTTTCCACGATGTGTACCAACTCGTCCAGCAAGACCTTACAGTTGATCGTGTCCGCCAAATGTTGACCCTCTTCCGCGAAGCCCTGCAACAAGCCACAGTCGGAGCCTACGTGAACGACATTGAGTATGTCACGCCGCTGCAGAATCAAGTCATGGAAGCCATCAAGATGGTGCGAACAGACCTCGCTGGCGTGCCCTCAGCCATGATCTCCCAGGTGGCGGAGTTCGTCCGCCTAGCCTTCAGCGACGAAGCCCTCAAGGCGCAGAGCGCAACGCAGCGGAGAACATATGTGGCCATGTCGAAAGCCAGCATGTCCATCCTGCAAACTCTTATCCTTCGCAACGCATCCGACGTAGATATTTACGCTAGCGAGGCTTTCTCCTCAGCCCTCTCGGCGCTCTCCAAGCCCGTTGTCCTCAAATATGGCTTCCCCATTGTCACCAAGTCAGCCCAGCCATGGCGTCTCGCGACCAACTCGATTCTCGCCATCTTGGAAGCCACACTGCCTCAGGTCAGCGCCCTCGAAATCCCCCGCTCGACACTCCAGGACATGTGGCAGATGATTATCGGAATCGCCGACGGTATTGTAAGCGCAGACACCAACGCTGCGCCCTCATCAGCAGACCTCTCGGACGACGAATCCTTTGACATTGCATCATTCCACAAACTTCGCGAACTCATCATCCCATCCCTAGGAGCCGAGGCGATTCCAGACAAGACACGCAAAGCCTACGCCGAAATCCTCTTCCGGACCTCTATCATCCACGACCCCTCGCCGACCGAGTCCTCCCTCCTCTTCGGCTCCAGCAGCGACGGCGCCAACGGCCTCACAGCACTCTACAAAAAACGCACCGGTCGCACCGTGGACCCGCTCCCGACCCGCCGCGACCGTATGGCCTACGTTTGCGTCGACGAGCTCTTCTCTCTTGTCTCAACATACGACGTTGAGAGCCTGCGTATTGTCGTGCAACCGCCAACACCCGCGTTCCCCCCTCCGCGCTCCGCGACCTCGCACCTCTCGGAGGCGCCGCAGGCCCTGCACATCCGCATCGCGCGTACCGTCGCGCCCTTTCTCATCCTCCGCGCAGCGCTGACCGTTCGGGCGTACATTGCCGACCAGCCCCTGCGAGGCCGCATGCCGCAGCCGCTTTCGCAGCGAAAGGAGCTGCTGCGCGTGCTCCGGCAGCTGGTCGATTTGACGTCCGAGTCGGATGCCATCCCCAGCACGCCCAACGTCGATAGTGAGGGAAGGAAGCATCTGCTGCGGCTGTATCCCCTCCTCGTCAGCGCTGTGCAGGTAGCGGGCTCTTCTGGAGACGAGGCGGTGTTGAAGCTCTGCGTGGAGGCTCTCGAGGTTGTTGGCGGTGAGCTAGGGGTTTAAAGGCATCATCCGTGAACAGCTGCTCTGTTTCCAATGTATCATTACCTACTTTACCTATTAGACAGGCATGACTAGCACGTTGTAGATGTTATTGTACCAGGGGATATTACTGGAATTCTGTGCTTTAGCGGTTCATAGAGCATTATTATCACTCGTCCTTTCAGTGCCAATAATGCAGTTCAATATTACCATCGTCTTTTCTTCGGTACGCCACGCGCCATCGGCCTGTGGTTCAAGGATAACATCGTCACAAACATCGTAAAAACAACCGAAGAAAAAGGTCCGTAGTCATCGTACGGCATAATGGCATACAAGAGGTAAGTCACGCCCCTGACAAGCGTATCGTTGCCAGAGGTTACACGAATGCTGGGCACAAGTGCAGGCTGCCAGTCAAGCGAACCAAGGACAAGAGGAATAAGCAAAAAAAAACACAAACAATGAAATGAGGAACACCTCCTCCGGCGCCCCTTACCAACGCATCTCATCCCAGTCTCCGAAGCATGTCAGACCATCACACTCGCTTATCAGATTTCCTAAGGCAGCCGACACTTGAGTTCCTCCATCTTCAAGCGACACGGGTAGACTAAATTCTACTACATTTATTCAACAATTCCGGCTGAGAAAGGTCAGAAATGAGAACTTCAAGATGTTCTCAAGCCTTTGACAAAGACAATTCAATGCATGGATTCATTCACCGCTCCCTAGGCTGCATCTCTACTACACACACCACAATCTCAACCCAAGAGGGACAAAAGGAAGCAAACGAAAGTCAGACCCCCAAAAGCCATATTTTCAAAACCGCATAAGCATCCCATGCCGTCGGCTCCTCCCCCGCATACGAGGGGGCCGAATCCTACCGGTTCCACGGCCCGTCCTCTCTCCCCACCCCCTCATTCCCACTCCTGAGGTCTCCCTCCGTCTTTACATACCTATCTACCTCCAACGCCAAGTAAACGACGCCTGCAGGACAAAGAACAACCCCCTGCTTTTTCTCTCCCAAAGAGATTCCCACCAATTCCCCTCTCGTATCCAGAGACCTCGTGCTATGTGGATATGTGGATGCCGGCACTAGCGCTTTCTCAACCTCTATTAAGAAATCCGGGGGGGAATATAGGGTTTAGTCTCCCGAGGGACGGAGGAGGACCCGGCCAAGACCGTAGCAAAAGCTTGAGGGGGAATTGGCTTTTTCCAGGCGTTGGCAATCCGCCACGGAAAGAGAGGAAATTACAGTTGCTGATGGCTTCAGATTACCGCAGAGACTCCACGGGGGAGTGCACTACGGGTCGTGTATAGCCTACTTGTAACTAACGAGAGTAATTGACAAGGCACCACTCGGCAAGCCACCTTCCATCCATAGCAGGACATGAGCGTGTCTTGTGTCGCGATGCCTCTGGTATCATGAACAACCCCAAATTCCTGAGCCCAGCCGATGCTGAACCCGTATTATGTCCACCACCTAGCCCGGCTAGAACTATCCGAACTGCAATACAAAAGGATGCATGTTTTTTCTTCGATTTTCTTCCGTTTCTTGTCGGTCGCTGCGTGAGAGATCGAACATTTCAGGCAGCCGTCTTCTCGCTGTGCGCGGCGCGGGTATTGATATCCTCCTCGTGGATGTTGGCATCAATCTCCTTCTCGACCTGGGTGAGGTCGACGTGCGCGACAGCGTCGTCACCGTCAAAGATCTTGGAAATCTCCTCCAAGGTGGGGCCCTTGGTCTCGACGTAGAAGAAGTAGACAAAGACGAGCTCGCAGAAGTCCCAGAGGGTGTAGAACAACATAAAGTTCCAGTGGTTGGGGAGCTTGTCCCATGCGACCTTGTTGGTTTGGCTGATGATGTGGTTAGCTGGGTCATTCAATACACATGGGGGATGGAAGCAACGTACTTTCCAATGGCGAGGATGGCCTGGACGGTGATGTTCATGATCATCATGCCCTTGGCACGGAGGTGGAAAGGCAAGACCTCAAGGCCGTAGGCAATGAGCAGTCCGGAGAAACCAATGTCGTAGAAGATACCAAAGATCCAGATGAAGACGAGCTGGGCGTAACCAGAGCCCTGGTTCGTGTTGCCGGAGTTCTCAAAAACGGCACCGGTGATGGTCCAGCACACGAATGATGCGACCATACCGCTGATGGCAGTCAGGAACAGTGGGCGACGTCCAAAATAGTCGACGGTCAAGGCGGCACCGATGGAGCATGAAAGATCGAGAATGGACTTTCCGGTCGAGATGGCGAGCTTCTGGTTCTGCTCGGTGATGCCGGCACCCTCGTAGATGGCGTCCATGTAGTTGGAGAAGAGGGCGTTTCCAGAGTACTGGGAGATGATACCGAGGGAAATGATAATTGCCAGACGCCAGCGGTTTCCCTTGGTCTTGAGGAAGTCGACGTAACTGGTCGTCTTGTCGGCGTTTCTCTCCATCAGAATGGTTTCCTTCATCTCGCGGAATTCGAATTGAACGGTGGCATTGTTCAAGTCGCCGCCAGCATGGTGCTTGGCCAAGACGGCGAGAGCTTCCTCGGAGCGGTCCTTGTTGATGAGGTAACGCGGCGACTCAGGAACCCACCAGATGCCGATGAGCTGGATGACGGAGGGGACAATCTGAATGAAGGTGATGGATCGCCAGCACCAGTCGTTGTTCACATATGAGGTTCCCCAGCCGATGGAAGCGACGATCAGGGCACCCAGGTTCCAAAGACAGTTGTAAATCTGTTACCTCAAGTCAGATCTTGCTCCAACTTTGCAAAAGGCTCATGTATGGTGTTTGGGGTTGGGTCGCAGAGAAAACCTACAGCAGTGACGGGACCACGGTGTTGAGGGTGGCAGATCTCGGTCAGCAGCAAGGGGGACGCCATCTGAGCAAGTGAGTTGCCGAAACCCAGAATGAACCGACCGCCGATGTACACTAGAATGACAGTTAGTCTCATACTTCAACCACTCAGGAAGAGCAAGAGCGTTTGACTTACTTCCCCAGCCGTTGCAGAACGCCGTGACGGCACCGCCGACGATCATGAAGCAACAACCGCTGACAATGGCAATCTTACGTCCAAAGTTGTCTGCCACGTATGGTGTGATGAAGTACGAAACAATGGAACCAATATTGAACATGTTGATGAGGATACCAAGCTTGTTGTTGTCGGAGACACCGTCGCCAAAGTAGTCCTTCCATCGTGACATCTGCTGAGAAGTGTTGACGAGCATGCCATCGTAGCCGGTGGTGGCTGAAGCGACCATGAGGAAGATGGTCGAGAAGTATAGCTTGCGAAGATGGGGCTCTCTCAGCCAGTACACCTTCTCGAATCGCGGGGCCTCGGCCTGCGCGATGCCAACGTTGTCGGCCACTTGCCGGGACATGACGGCCTTCTTCACCATCGTGTCGGTGTTTTATGGATTCTTCCTTGAATACTGATGAAGGTTTCCCAAAGAGAGTGATAAGAGAGGGTATGGAAGTTGACTGGCCGACTCGCGGGTGAAGAGGGAAACGGTCTGTGAACGAGGAGATCAGGGTCGAGGACTTATATGTGTTTCCTCACTTCCTGACCCCGGGTTTTCCTCAAATAGGGTGGAAACATTGCAATTCTCCCGATCTGCACGGCTGCTGACCCCGGAGCTAGTCTGTTCACCCCCATTCGGACGTGCTCACCCCCGTGAAGGAAGCGTCTGGGGGAGGCGGGGATGCATCAGGAGCAGGGATGTGCGGCGGCGACGGCACGAATTGGCGGCACGCGGGTAAAGATGGGCTGGATGATTGGAGTGGGCGGCCCCTCTCCAAAAGTCATAAACAGTTTGACCGAATCTAGGTCTCGAGTCTTGACTATGGGAACGGGCGCGGTCGCGCGTCTCTGCCTGGCCTCTCGGGAGAGCTCAAACAAATCTCAGGTAGCTCGACATAGACCCAGACAGGCCTCAATGGGATGGTTTTGTGCGGCACAGAAACACTCCACCTGGTGCCGGTGCAAGCATCGACTTGGATTCCAGGGTCTGCTGTCTTGTGATTCGTGGCCCGGGCCTGGTTGCATTGGGGATTAGATATTCGACACGCCATTCATGTGCCACGCGAGCTAGCCAACTGTTTCTTGCGTACAACATGGCCTTTCAAAAGACTCATCTCCGTGCCGTTTACGTGACAACCCAACTGAACGAACAGGGGTACCGGGAGGCTTCCCCATGGGCTGCTTGGAAAAAGAAAGGAACCAGAGCCATTTTGATGCTTTACCGTACGTTGCCAAAAACGTTCTGGAGTTGCATTCCGTGTTCTGTTAGTATTGGGACCCGTAGATCGTACATTCACGAGTGCAGCTTGGCTGCGTACCAGGCATCTCCGGTCCGCCGGTTCATCCCTCGAACCTGAATTCTATAGCCCATCATTGAGACTGCACCTTGTCTGCAGTTCGAATTGGTTCCAAAACCCCAGCTAAGTGACATCTACTAGTTGGATCCCAACAGACTGGTAATGCCACCGCAGCAGCGAAGCACGCCAGCTGGCTAGCCAGGGCTTCCATCAATCACTTAGTAGTCCTTTGGGCCCTTACTTTCATGCCCCGTGGGAGCCTCTTCCGTATGCAGGTTTCGTAGTCTATGATGCTTCGAACTTCGTAGTCCTGCGCTCGAGATATTATGTGTCCAAGTGTATCACTTGACGCTGGTTTGGTGGCAAATTCGACCTCGTAGCTCCACGTCCCTCAGTTTGGTTTATGCCTGGCGTGAGTAAGCTTCTGCCGTCACAAGAAAGAATAAACCACTCAGACCAAAGATAACAACACTTCAGGTGCAAGGAACTAGCGTACCATAATTCGATTGAAAAGCCCTGTCCGGCCCGGGCGAGATGCGGTTCAGGTGTCAAGCTGGACTGGGGTACAGCACATGTGGCTTGATGAGAAGGGCCGTCTGGATGAATGTCCGGCAAAAGACAGATGATATTAACCATGTAACTATCATTGGTCAACAACGTCAAGAGACTCTTAAAGGCAAAGACCGATCGCAGGGCGAGATGGGTCTAGGTGCTGAGGGTGTGTTGGTGTAGGGGAAGTGCGGAGACTGGGGAAAGCTCTACCTACTTCAGTCCACTGCTTGAATTAAGCCGTGAGTAATAGACAAGCTACCAGCAGTTGCAACTGATGGTGGTGGGCGAAGAGTGTCAATTGGACTCGTTTAAGACTGATCATGCGGGTGTGAGGCACAGGATGCCTTTAGCGAAGCGAATAAGGTGACGGCCCTCGTTCGATGAAGGCTTTCAGTCGGCGAATGTCAATGTTGAACAGCTGTAACTCAATAGTGACCGCTAGTTCTCCAGGAAACTGCTTTTGGATGAGATACTTCGTCTGTTTGGACGCGTGTGCTGGCATTCCAACCATCGACTGTTGCGCTTATAAGGCCATTTCGCGGCTTAGATGACGAATATGTATGCTCAACACCTAGAGGGCTTCGGATTGACCATTCTGCATTGTGTGTTATGGTTCTACGGTAGTGTGCACAAGGGGACCCGACAAATTTCCTTTCCCTGATCTTGATACCTCGGAGGAGCAGGGAGGTTTCGGGTTCATGATTCTCTCTTCAGATCCCAGCGACACTCCAAGAAGTAGAGGCCAGCTCCTTTGCGTGAAAGTCAGCCAAACCTCTCATAAGAGCGGTTGAAGTATCAACACATATGATTTTTGGAGCTTAGAGTAGGACGGTATGCCGGCGCCGTTTGTCCTCGCGTGATCATGCAGCCTACGTTTCTATGGAGAAAAGCGGGAGCGCCATCAGTAGCGTAGGGGGTTGAAAGAAGCGCCTCTTCGGAAGTCAGGGCCGGTATCTGACAAGTACTTTGATATCCATCGGGACTAGTCTGCCCAGGTTTCTGATGCTCTTGAGACGACTGTAAGCCGTTCTGTTACAGACTGTATTACCTTGATTTAGTTTCAAGCCGAATTTGGATCCAAGAAACGAGAGCTGCGCTACCAAATGGAATCTAAATTGATCCGAGCAAGAAGGCGGAACTCAGCAGACCACTTAATCCTGACGTCTTGGACTTTCTCCTCCGGACCTTGTTCATCAGCACAACTTGATTCTCGTGCGCCGATTGGACAGACGATGAATATAGAGGAGGATCTATGGTCTGTTTGCCTGATTTGATAGGATGTACATTGAGTCGGCTTCCCATGATCGCGGTTGGAAACTGCTCAGGGCGTACCGAATGCTTGTTACGGTCAAGTTAACGACAATCTGCAGTTGATCACCAGGAGTTCGTGATCTGCGCGGCTCGCTTGTTTGGCTTCGCAAGCTTCCCAAGGCGCGTATCAATCCCAAACTCGCGTCCCAATTATTCGACAGATACACAAGCGTTGGCGCGAGCCCTCGTCGGCCAATCCTGTGGAGTCTTGCAGATCCGTATCGAGGGTCGTCCTGTTATCGAACAGATGTTAGTACCAGCACGTCGTGTCCAAGCTTGAAAGTGTCTCATGACCCACCGACAATGGCAGTCGGAAGCATGGCACGATGCTTCCAAATCTGGGGAAGCCCACTGCGACTGACACTCTCCCCGGACTCCAAGCTCAGGCCCACAGCACTAGGCTGAACGGCTGCTGGGACCATGCTGCCGGGCTGAGATGGCCTAGCGCGAGTCTGTGACTGTCATGCGCGGTTGTTTTTGGCGTAGGCATTCCGGTTCCCGGTGACTTCGATGGCGACACCATCAAAATGGAATTCTGCTGCCTTGTCTTGTCTCGCCACACCCTCTCTCTGGAGAGGAGTGGATGAGAAAAGGAGTTGTATGTTGGAGGACGCCAAGTCTGTACATTCCGGTTAGATCCTGGCCGATTTAGCCGACAGCGAGGGTCATGAAGCAGTGGCCGACATGCTAGGCTAAGCGACAGACCACCACCTCTTAGGCGGTTCCAGGTCCACGGGAGGGCAACGAGGCCGGATAAAGTCGATGCGTGTAGTTTACCCCAGAAACTGTCAGCACGTAGAAAGGGGAAATGCGATGTTTGAGGGTGTGGACGGAGCCAACGCAGCGGAAGGATTATCGTGGTCGTAGGCGTGTAGGGATGTAGACGGCAAGCTGAGGTTGGCTCGAGGAGGACGACAAGATTTAGATTTGGCAACACTTTCGATAACCACAGTCCAGTCTGCTGAATTCCGGGCCTTCTGGCTGTGGCCAAGATAAGGGAGGGACTTCTCGCTTTCCCATCCGCTGGTAGCATGCCTTGGTCTCTACTTCCATGGGCGACTTTTCCCTCTTACCTGCGCTTCGTTACCGCGCGCTTCTTTCTATCTCGGCTTGGCTCTTCTTTTTCTAGATTTTTCTAGGCCGTGATTCCGATGGTTCAACCTAGCCTTGCCAGCACACATGTGAGAAGTCGTTCATGCGAAACGGGCCATCCATTGGCAAGCTGTTGTCTCGACTCTTTGCCTATTATATCCGGCCCAAGGTAGTTGACACATCTTGGTGTCTATTCTCTGAGCTAGCTAACTACGTGCAATAATGGTATCTTCTGCGAATATGCCTTCCGGCTGGCAAAAAACAAACAATCCTATGGCCTTCCTTAGGTATCCGAAACTCCATCACCTCACTCCAAATGGCCTCTCCCAATTGTGCCAATCAGCCACATAGTCTCTCTCTGTCCACAAGATCGGACCCAACTACGATAGTTGAACATTTATCAAACGGGCTTCGCCCCTTTGCCAAACACGACCATCGACTGACTCCCTTGACATATAGTCGACTTGCGGCTCAGACTTCCAAGAACTTTGCGAGCTAGCAATCATAAGGATCACCCAAGCAAGACATGTTTGACGGCTCAACATCCTCCGTCCACATCCATGGTCTCGGCAAAAGACTCGCCGTACGCCTCGAATGCATCTCTTCCCCGCGAAGACGACCCAAAAGCGCCCTCCAACTCGTTGGTCGTGATCGAGTCGAGAGCCTTCTTAAACTTCTCCAGCTCGTTCTTCAGTCGCTCCCTCTTGCGTGCGGTCGCTTCATCCTCTTCCATCAGGCGGGCAAATACGGTCTCGTCATGACGACCGATGAGACCGAGGTTATTCTCGAGGAAGAAGTCGAGATCCTGGACAATCTTCGGCATCATGCGGGACGTGACCGACAGACAGACCGTGTCGGCGAAGCGGAGAGCGGACAACATGTAGTAACCTCGGACGTAGGCAGCCACCCTTAGCTCCTTATCAAAGGTGTCTGGGCCCATCTTTCCAAGTTCGACGTTATGCTTCCGCTCTTCATTCATGCGCTGCTCTGGCGTCATGTGGTCCCAATCATGGAACTCGTAGGAATCTCCCGAGAATGCCTGCCAGCGCATAACGTGGCGGTAACGCGTGAGCACCCGACTCTCAGAGCGTTCATAATCTTGAAACGCCTTTTGGTTAACCGTGAAGAGCTGGAATGTCTCCATGTCGTAAATATCCTTGAGAAAAGACATGGCCTCGCTACGGCGCTCTCTCAGAAATTCGTTCATGAGGTTGGTAGACTTCTTGAAGATCAATCGCTTCATCAGGGAACCAAAAGCCTGGCTAAGGGCGTAGTCGACGATTCGTTGAAGAACATTCATAGTCTCTTGCAAGAAGGTCTCCATGGGCTGGTTCCAGGCCTTTACGGCTTGCTTGCATAGATCTTCATAGACCTCGTCAGGCACAATACTAGGCATGCCTGCCTTGGTCTTGGCCTTGATGTCTTCGCGAATCTGCGCCAGTGTCCGAAATCCAGCGCCATGGTTAGCATACCGTTGGAACGGCGGGGCCAGAGGCATCGGCTGGGGTGGTCCTCGGCGAGAGGGTGTTGATGGCGCCGGAGCGCTGTCTTCTGTCTTGATGGCAGCCGAGAAGGAGTTACCACCATTGACGGGTGTTGGGCGGGCTCGTTTGGCAGCTGAATGATGTTGACCATAGCCGCCACGCTTCCTGTTTGAAGGGGTGACAGATGAGCTGTCGTCATCGTCATCAGAGATCTCGAGAACGGGAATGTCGGACTTGTCCTTGAGTATGAACTTGGGCTTCATCTGAAGTATACAGTCGCGGAAGCTGTCCGAAAGAGATCCATAGTTAGAGGAAAACTTTCTGCCACGAAGAGTTTCCTTGACAGTGGAAGAGAACGCCATCAAGCTCTTTCGAACCTCCAGTTCGACATTGTTAGGCAGCTCAGGGAGCGTGCTGAGCTCAGCTTCGATCTCACTCAATCTCGTCTGGACCTTATTCTTGATTGAAGGCAAGCTGGAAACGTCAGTATCTCTTCGAAATATCAGGAATAAACAATTGGAGTAGAAAACCTACTTCTTGGCGAATTCCTTGCCCAACTTCTCGGAGAGAGCGATCTTGAGCTTCTCCACGCCACATCGCTCGCGGAACGGATGGAACTCCTCTGGCCAGCGTTCACTAGCATCTTGGTGAAAGAATCCCTCCTCCCATCTCTGTTGCTCGTCGAGCTTCTGATTCGACGGCCTAGATGTAATGAAGAATTCGTGGCCGATCTTGTGCGCCTCTCCGCGCAACATCGAAAGCCATTGAGTATTATTACCTTCAGGAAGAAGATCGGCCTTTGTCATGACTCCGATTGTCCGTTGCTGGGCTTGGAGAACACGAATGATTGACAAAGTCGAGGAGGTCTCAGGATCGACATTCATTGGCACGGCCCAGATAATGAGGGCTTCAGAATGCGAAATATACTCGCGTGCCAGGTTCTCCACCACCGACACGAGGTACTCATCTTCCTCGCGAGCCGCGTTGCGGAAAATGCCAGGCATGTCGTAGAAAGATAGATCAGGCAGGTCCGGGCCCTTGATCTCCAAGGCGACCGTGTTGGGGCTGAACTTGGCGAGAGTTCTCTCTGCCTCGTCGTCCAACAAGGACTGCTTAGTAATGGCGCCTGATCCGGGAACGTACAGCTCGTGGTTCTGATCATGGTTGAGAATGGCGATTTGAGCCCATTTCAGAACAGTGTCAATGTCAGACTGATCGTAGATGGTCATGAACTCCTTAACCACTCGCGCCTGCTTCACCCACGGCGGAAATGGGTTCTCCGGAGTGACATCGGCCTTTGTGAGGAAGTGGTTAGGAGGCCGGAAGGCGTAGTCCTGCTGAAGAGAGACGCGGCAGGACCACTGCGGACCGCCACGGTCGCGAGGGCCACTCCGGGAAACGCGAATGTGGACGGGGCATCGAGTACAGACGCCCTCGCTGCGAGGGAGGTTGAGACCGGCAAGACCAGACATCAAGCTCGATTTTCCGGCAGACTGATCGCCGACTAGGACGAGCTGAGGAAGTGCGACATCGTGGGAGACGCCAAGCTGCTGTAGTTCACCGAGAGTATCGTTGAAAATCTTCACCTTGGCGCCAATGTCCCGGAAGGAACCATCAAGAAATGAATCGTTCTGCATGGGAATCACGGGCGGATCCATATCTCTGTTTCTAACTTGAAGCAGAACAGGTTCACTTTCGTCGAAAGTTGGGTTCGTAAGTGCACTTCGGACAGTTTGGGGGCCAGTATAAGCGCCGTGAGGGGCGATAGAAGGCGTGGCTGTACGAGGATTAGATGACGAATTTGAGAGGCTTGGTAAGTAGAAAAGAAGAAGTTACTTACGGGCGTCTGATCTCAAGAATGATTGATTGACATCCGCAGGCCCAGCATGGTGAGAGCGGGATTGATTTCTGTTAGCCTCTGGGGAGCCGTTGAAGGTGTTGGTGAGGGAAGGTGTGGGAGAAGTATTCTGATGATTGCCAGGCTCGGGCTTGACGGTATGACCTCTCGACGCTCTTGCCTTTGTCATCTTGATTGAGGTAAGAGGAAAGAGGATGAGAGGAAAGAGAATGAGAGGAAGAGGATGAGAGGATTTTGAAGAGGAAAGTGTTTGAGAGCAAAGTAGAGGGTCGATGAGGAATATACCCGCAGGTGGAGGCACCTCAAAGAACGGCGGAGGGTCAATTGACGACCCAACCCAGCTCTAGGCAGCACAGAAAATGAGTGAGAGTGAAAGAAGTGAGTGAGAAGCAAGAGAAAGAGGTGAGAGTGAAAAAAATAGAATAAAATCGTAAGGTAAGGTAAGGTGAGGTGCTGAAGCTGAAGCTGGATATCAGGCAGGTGAAGGGAAGGAGCTCTGGGGAGCTTCAAAGCTTTAAGAGCTCTTTCCTCGTTTGGGTGACCTGAGCAACCACAAGTCCCGCTCTCCTGGAGCTCTCATTAAAGTGGTTGTTAGTGTTAGGAGGGACATGGGAAGGTGCAGCGGCGTGTCGGATTTTCGCGCTATAAAAGACGATTTAATCGATTTCAAGTCTCCTCAAGTTTTCTATAAAATCTAGAAATATATATCCCATATGTTTTCGTATTTCTATCGATGTGATGTTGGTGGTATCTCACAATGTTGCTCGTGAGGCGAGGTAGCCACTATCATGGAATATTGGGAACTGGAGCGAACGAGGTGCATCGTCGGTCTCTCAGCTGGCACGGATGTCAGGGACCTCAGGGGCGCAAGATTCGAAGAGAATGGCTGGCAGTGGAGCTTGGCCTCGACGATCCCCTGCGAAGGTAGAGAGACGCGACTTGGTACTTTCTCGAGCTGTCCCAGGTGCACAGCTGCCTGCCGAATTTGGCCCAAGATGAGTGCATCTTCACCTGGTCAACCAAGTCACTGCTCACCATTCAGGCACCACATTGTCGCGTGTGCTGCCTGCTTTACACGTCCTCGACACGCTCAGGTACCGACGTGTAAATTGATTTCATGAATGTCAATTGGAGAGGCTTCCTGCAAGGTACCTGCGACCTCTTACATGATTCTAGATTCCACCCCAATCGGTCGACAACACTGTCTTACCATACTTGCCGTGTCATGCCATGGCATCTGAGAGTTGCAGGTGAATCATCTACGACAGCCTTTCAGCTCCTGGTCTGTTCTTGCAGATGCTGCCTGCCTAATCTTCTGGAGTCGTCCATTGGAAGCACTTTTATATATCTGGCTTGAATGGTAGGTAAACGACAAAAAGAAATGTTTGGCTTCACAAAGGGACACGAATGAGACGTCGAGCTTGTCGCATGTGTTCCTGGGCCACAGTGAAGGATTGCTTATCGATAGCCTGGAGACCACCTGAGGGGAGGCTCCTTCCTGCCACGCAAGGGAATCCAGTCCACCCCGGAAAGGGTCCTCAGCAGTAAACAGGTACACCTCTACCAGGGTAAAATCGGTGCCTCGCAAAGTCTCTCAGTAACACCAAGAAGCCCCCCGCAGCCACATCTAGAAACGACACGAGCCACCTGGTGACCCTCCTCCTATCGTTAGACCCCTGCCAACACATGCATTGCCTGCTCTGAATTTATTCTTGGGACCTCACAAGGTTGGGTGAACACTTTCTAAGGGGTACCCCCTTCTAAAACTCACGAAGCGGTGACGTTGCAAATAGCGTCTTCAATTCCGCACCTCAGCTACCCGACCTGACTTTGTACCGGGTATCTCGACCACTATCTAAGCCTTCTTTCCCTTCCCTTTCCCACCACCACAACCTGAGATACCCTTCCCACTCGAACCATGTCGCTGCAAGTCCCCTACCGTGGAAAGGCACCCAGAGAGGGTGCCACCAAGGCTGTCATTCTGGTAAGACCATCTGCTTTATGGTGTTTTGCGCGTTGCTTTATTGTGCGGCGCGTGCATCCCCAAAATCTCAAAACCCCGCCTCGCTACTCCCCCCTCCCTCACAAAGCTCGTCAAAGCTCATTGTCCTCTGCAAACGGTCGCAAGCTAACCAGAACCTTCAAATCTTCAGGTCGGAGGCCCCTCCAGAGGAACTCGATTCCGTCCTCTTTCCCTCGACGTTCCCAAGCCCCTCTTCGAAGTCGCTGGTCACCCCATCATCTGGCACAACTTGGCTGCCATTGAGCGAGTCCCCGGCAAGGAGATCACCGAGGTCCTCATCATCGGCTACTACGACGAGTCCGTCTTCCGCGACTTCATCAAGGACGCCTCCCACGAGTTCCCCAACCTCTCCATCAAGTACCTCCGCGAGTATGAGGCTCTCGGCACTGCAGGCGGTCTCTACCACTTCCGCGATGCAATCCTCAAGGGTCACCCCGAGCGCCTCTTCGTCCTGAACGCCGACGTCTGCTGCTCCTTCCCTCTCCCCGAGATGCTCCAGCTCTTCCACGACAAGAACGCCGAGGCCGTCATTCTGGGTACGCGCGTCTCTAACGAAGCCGCCACCAACTTCGGTTGCATCGTCAGCGATGCCCACACCCGCCGTGTGCTCCACTACGTCGAGAAGCCCGAGTCGCAAATCAGCAACCTGATCAACTGTGGTGTCTACCTCTTCTCTACCGACGCCATCTTCCCCTCCATCAAGACCGCCATCAAGCGCCGTACCGATCGTCCCTCGCGCCTCGTCTCCTACCCGAGCTCCGAGAACCTCGAGAACAGCTTCATTATCACCGACGATGACGAGGAGCGCAAGAACGAGGTCATCCGCCTCGAGCAGGATATCCTCGGTGACCTCGCCGACACCAAGCACTTCTTCGTGTATGAGACCAAGGACTTCTGGCGCCAGATCAAGACGGCTGGCTCAGCCGTCCCTGCCAACGCCCTCTACCTGCAGAAGGCCTGGCAGAACGGCTCCAAGGAGCTCGCCCAGCCCAGCGCTAACATCATCCCTCCCGTCTTCATCCACCCGACTGCCACCGTCGACCCCACCGCCAAGCTGGGCCCCAACGTCTCCATTGGACCCCGCGTCCACGTCGGCCCTGGTGCCCGCATCAAGGAGTCCGTCGTCCTCGAGGACTCTGAGATCAAGCACGACTCGTGCGTCCTGTACTCTATCATCGGCTGGGGCAGCCGTGTCGGTGCCTGGGCCCGTGTCGAGGGTACCCCCACCCCTGTCGGCAGCCACACGACGAGCATCATCAAGAACGGCGTCAAGGTCCAGAGCATTACCATTCTCGGCAAGGACTGCGGTGTCGGTGATGAGGTCCGGGTTCAGAACTGCGTGTGCCTGCCCTTCAAGGAGTTGAAGAGAGTGAGTCTACCCCAACTACCATCAGTGTTTTCATATTGCTCACAATCTTATAGGATGTTTCAAACGAGGTCATTATGTAAATCGACAGGTTTGGGATAACGTTGGATGTGGTGGGGGATAACGGACGACGTAATGAAGAAAGGATTTGCATTGGGGTCAGATAGAGCTCCATCACTCTTCATAGATGCATGCGTCTTTGGTCACAAAAAGCACAAGTCGAATTCAGCAATTCAGAGCATTTCAATCTGCCATTTCATCTACTTTACATGTGTGATAAGTCCGGAGGACGTGGGTAGCCACACACTATTGAGTAAGGTAACCCTGCCAGACCCAGTGGTTTGACCAGTGAATGAGTGATTCACTCACCCGGGTTCCTACGATGCCTCAAGACAGTGTCACCCGGGATGCCTCAGGTAGAGCTTCCACAATCACCGCCCACGACCCTTATGAGGAGTGAATCGTGCTCAGCTCTCAACAAATACCGGACCACTTGGTCGAGGGGTAGGGCTGTAGAGGCCCCGGTTACATGGTGAAGACTCCCATCTATTTCGGGGTCCAAGTTCGAGCCTCGATCGGTCCATTCTTTTTCTCTTTTTCTTGATTTTTCCATCCGAAGTCCCGCCCCGTGGCCCTGATATTCACAGTCACGCCCTAGTTTATCAACAACAAGCACCGGGCCACTTGGTCGAGGGGTTGGGCTGTAGAGGCCCCGGTTACATGGTGAAGACTCCCATCTATTTCGGGGTCCAAGTTCGATTCCTTGATCGGTCCATTCTTTTTCTCTTTTTTCTTAATTTTTTTATCCGATATCCCGCCCCCGTGGCCCTGATATTCACGGTCACGCCCTAGTTTATCAACAACAAGCACCGGGCCACTTGGTCGAGGGGTTGGGCTGTAGAGGCCCCGGTTTCATGGTGAAGACTCCCATCTATTTCGGGGTCCAAGTTCGATCCCTTGATCGGTCCATTCTTTTTTCGCCATTTCTCTGATTCTTTTTGAGGGAGTAGCTACATGTGGTCTGCCCGTGGCAACCATCTCTGCCTCACTAGCGATATGAACCAGCGGTATCTGTGAGGGGACATCGCTATTGACCTATGGCTGCCCCATTCAAAACTGCCAGGATATGGATCTTATGTAGCAATCCCGAGCATGCTGTCAAGCTTCATTCTCAGACTCGACTCCATGTCGAATGGGCCCAAGCCTGTTTCACCGTCACTGTGCCGTGAAACGTTCAACCACAGCTTTCTGGACAAAACCTTCTGGGATTTTGGCTGATTCTTTCGAAGATTGGACGTCTTTTTCGACAAGGGTTCCGCCCCTCTCTGCCCTGGTTCCAAGATCCGATTTCATCCATCACCAGACCTTCCCAAATCTCGCTTCTACCGCCTTCATACATGTGCTGTGTTCTTTGTCTGAGAAACAGCAGGTCAGACAATCATTGCTACCAAACGCCAGATACTCCGACAGACTTACAATCCAAGGTACCGGTAGACCTCACTTCAGCTCCCTTTACTTGGCTTACACATGACTGGAATCATTTCCTGATTCGAGCCCCCACCCCCCCCCCCCCCCCCTTTCTTCAGAATCTTTTGGCGGAAGGGGCGTGTTATCATGACAAGCTCATTCTGCCAGATGACGATGATTCAATCATATCTAACCATGCGGCGGCTAATGAAAACTTGTCACTCGGAAGATGCCACATTGACTAAGACAATGTTCTCCGCGTGACTTCCCCAGATCAGCGGGGTGCCGATTATAGAGACCCCGCGTTTACGTAGGCGTACAGCTTCCGCATGCCCGACAGGGTCTAACCTTTCGACGATGAGATAGATTCCTCCGGCCACAAAGATGTTACTGCTTTGGTCGGCGGATATTTCCATCTCTTGGGTGACGATGGAGGCTCTGCATCTGGGAAGACCCCAACTTGCTGTCTACCTGAGCGAAGAACGCCACTAGCCAAGCAACTACCTTAGTGACGACACTGGCACTGAGCATGGGCGTATCGATCACGATCCCCCGCTGGAGTACGTATGTATTATTCTCAGTAGTGTTACCACGTGCGGGCACTTGAGAGAGTGCAGATAACCTGAGCAGTGGAAATAAGGACAAACACATTTCGAGGGCTTTTCTTGTGGTATCTAGAATGACTAATAGGATGACGTTTCACAACCCATTATTCGTCCCCAATCATCTGTTGTCCGTTGTCCACTGTCCATTCTCATTATTCGTTCTCCGCTATCATCTGGAAGGCGCTCCTATCCCATCGTGCATTACCCTGCTGTGCTCGTCCCACTTTGGCGATAGGAGTGATCAGTCGCAGCCAACTCCCCTGGCCTAGAATGGGCCTAGAATGTTGAGCCAGCGGGAGACACACTTGTCAATGGTCCTCATGGCCACGAGGCCGAGGAGGTCGAATTTGAGCCGAAAGACTGTCAGATAACACAAGTGTCAGGGTCAAGATGTCGAATGAAAGGGGTGAATGATGAATCAAGGGATCGAATCGACTTCGTACCTCACATCTGCACCTCCTCAAAGCCCCACTGAGCCCACTGCTCATCGTCAACGGTCAACGGGTCTGGACCCTGACCGACATCGGCAAGAACGAGCAGACGAATCCACTCACTCGCCAACTGAACACTGTCAGCTCCGTTGGCAGGCGCTTCCAACTTGCCGCCATACCATCCACGGATCAGGCGTCCTCCGGCTCTCTGGATGGCCGCCTCTGTATTGTCACGAATAGACTGACGGAAGCTAAAGAGGCTGGAGAGGCTCGCCTTGGTCTGAGGGTTGTTCATGATATGGGGGTAGCGGACGATAGGGTCGAAAATGATGAGTTCGATTCCGTCGCCATACTGACGAAGCACAATGGCGAAGCCGAGGCGAGGGCAGAGTGCCGACTAGACACTCTGCTGGCTCTGGGCGCCAGGTACATCGTCGACGGAAGGGACGGCACCCCAGGTACGACCAAACCAGGGAGTCGCAAGAGCGATGTAGGTGGTCTTTCCAGCCCGGAAAGCATTGATGGCTTGGATCATAGAGTTCTCGACCGTGAAACAGTTGCTAGACTGGCCCCCAGAGGGATTGTACCATTGACGGCGCTCCATATTGTCCTTGAAGTGTCCGATGGGGACAAGAGCGAGAGTCCACTTGCTGTTGGGCTCGTTCTTCGCAAGAGCAAGCGAGCAGAGGAAGGCGCGGGTCTCAAGGGGCATGGTGGTCTTGTCGGGAAGCGGGGGAGATGCGCCGGGATTCTGAGGGGTCTTGCCGAAGAGGACAGCTCGAAGGTCTGGCTTGGCGAGGAGCGCGATCTCGTGAGGGCTGAAGTGCGAGGGAGGCCAAGCGGGCATGTTTTGTCCCGGTTCGACGATGTCGGTGCCCTGGAGCTGGGCGGTCAGAGCACTCATATCGTTGGGACGGGCTGTAAGAGAGAGTGTCTGCAGGGGCGGAAGAGCCGCGAAGGCGTCCTTGATCGCAATCCAGGCATCGACTGCGGCGGCGAGATCAGTGGCATTGTTCTCGGTGTTGGTCTGGGCCTGTCGATTGCGACGGGCGCGAACGTAGACTTCGTCGAGGGCTTTGAGAGCGTCGCCGGTAAGCTCGCCTCTGGTGTTGAGTTCAGTGGCCACGGTTGCGTAGAACGCGGGATGGCCGCGAAGGGTACCGAAGAGGTCCGCGCGATCGACAAGAGTATTAAACACGCGAACGAGACAGGCTCCAGCCTCTCTGTTCAGGGTGGCCATATCGTTCTCGTCCCAAGGCAGCTCGGTTCCGAAAATTGCTGTCAACACGAGGTGGGCGGTCGAATCATGAGAGAGGATCGGTCCGCGAGGGAATTTGAAGCCCCATTGCATGAGGATCTTCTTCGGACCGCTTTTGCCGCTTTTTACCATGGTTGCGCGTGCGTATGATTGGTGCTTGGCTTTTGGTGAATTGATGCTATCGTGAAGTTCTTGGGTCAACGAGGGCAAAGGGATGGTGTAATAGGAAAGAAGCCGAAAGGATGGTGGAGCAAAAAAAGTATTCAAAGCTTGGGCGGAGGATATTTTATGCAAAAGTGAAGTGTACCTGCCGTACTTATTTATGGAAGGAAGGAAAGAGGAGGCTAGAGGGGCAACCATGCGTGCCTTCCACCCGAGCAGATTTGAGACGTTCACGTCTATATTGGCCCAACCGATATCTTTTCTCAGGTGTCATTCTATTTGGTATGGGGAAAGAAGCTTGTAATGGGAGTTACATCGTCTTATTCAAAATAATATGACAAGATGATATTATCAAAAACTACGTTTTATCAATTCACTAGCCCACTTACTTCCATTGCTCTTCATGATCTGTTCATCAGTACGGGTGGGCGACCCGAATAACAACCAGATTGAAAAAAGAGAAAAAGAATGGACCGATCGAGGGTTGAACTTGGACCCCGAAATAGATGGGAGTCTTCACCATGTAACCGGGGCCTCTACAGCCCAAGAACCCCTCGACCATACGGCCCGGTGCTTGTTGTTGAAGAACAAGCAGATGAAGGCGAATATAAGGGCCACCGAGGGGAGGGGGGGAGGATGGGATGAATTCTGCATATCCGAATGGTCAAGACAACTCAGCGAAAAAAAAGCAAAAAGAATGGACCGATCGAGGCTCGAACTTGGACCCCGAAATAGATGGGAGTCTTCACCATGTAACCGGGGTCTCTACAGCCCTACCCCTCGACCAAGTGGCCCGGTGTTTGTTGTTGAAGAACAGGCAGATGAAGGCGAATATAAGGGCCACTGAGGGGAGGGGGGGAGGATGGGATGAATTCTGCATATTCTAATGGTCAAGACAACTGAGCAAGAAAAAGCAAAAAGGAATAAACCGACTAAGTGGAGGATCGAACATGGACCCCGAAATAAATGGGAGTCTTCACCATCTAACCGGGGCCTCTACAGCCCTACCCCTCGACCAAGTGGTCCGGTGTTTGTTGTTGGAGGGACATCAAAAATCATCACATATAGACCTCGCTACCTGTCACTTCGTCGCTTCAAGCATCCTGTACTGACTGGCCGCCTTCAATCCCATCCAACCAGCTTTCCTGGCATACTATCGTCATTAAGCGTACTATGTTGCCAAATCACGATTACCAGGAGCTTATAGCAATGATGCCTTCATTTAATTATCCATCCATTCATCGCAAAACATTCCAAAAGCCCATCGAGCTGATTCTCGAGTCCTATGTATGCTAATTGTTCTTTAACACACTTGTTGGTTGCTGCTGCGCGCACCAGTGATCAAATTTAGCACCTAGGGGAACGACATGTGTCCCATTGCGTTTAGAACAGCATAAGTCATTTATGGCATTCAGAAGTTGCCATGAACTCGAAGCAGGACATTCCATGAAACCAGCAAGGTGGCTGTCATGAGCATGTCACCCACTCTGATCCGCCTGCCTTTATAGCAACACCTCTCATGAACTTACAACCTTAGCAGAACAATACATCAATCCTGGAAGCTTTTGATGATATAACGATATTTTCATTTATACGTGACATGTGGTGTCTTTGTCTGCGAGTCCTTAACCATCGTCGCACTGATGTTGATTGTAAGGAATTTAAGCCAGCCAATGCTAGTTGTTTACTCGTACCTTGATCTGTTTACTAGGCAACGAGTCCAACATCATATTTCACTGTATACCTGCACTTCTTACTGTACGCCTGCGAACCAACATATAAATCTTGAATGATTTCCCCGTAGATCGTCCGAGTATGCCAGCAGGGAAACAACCAGTCGAGGACTGAGGTTGACAAAGTTGAAGTGAAGTCGGAGGTTGCCAAGCCAAGCCATCCACTCTGGTGGGCCAAGGCCGCCGATTGGGAGCCGCAGTGCCGCAGTGGGCCTCTCAGCTAGGTATCCGCCCCCGGCATTTCACCGGGGAATTCTTTTCCTCCACAGAGGAGAGGGGGAAGGTGCATTGCTGGACGCTCCCGTCATGCCTTTCCTCCCAACCCTCGAGGCGGGACCTTTCAAGGAAAGAGCAATCGGACTGAGAAGTCAAATTCAGCCGCGTGCATGCACAGATTCGTCCCAATTCACTCGCGACTACAGACAAACTTGATTCTTCCAACAATCCGATGTCCATCAGCTCAGCAAACGTCAGTCAGCTCAACAGTTTACACTAGGGATCCTGGCAACGGAGTCGATGGCGGTAGAAAAAACCGCATCATCTGCTATGCGAACGAGGGGCAGCCCAGCAACACCTAGCAGTGGCACTCACCAACCCGGTCGAGAGACGGCTCTCGACGTCTGTCGCTGTCCGTCGACTTGCTAAGGCAGGCTTGAAGCCACCCGACAGCACAAAGAAACTCAAAGTCCGGATCGGACGCCGACATCAATGTTCGCAGCCAAGCCAGTCCTACACGCGGAGACGCACATCTAGCCTGGCGCGGCTAGTAGCAAGCAAGCGAAACCACGACGGTCGTCGCACGTAACTTACTCAGTTCATCCCTGCACTCCGGCATCAAGTGATGCTATCATCTCCCCGGCACAATCTACCTGGTGCTTCTGCGATACACAAGGTGGCCAGCCAAGGCAACGCAAGCCACGATTCGGTACCGTGAGCCACCGACGGACGGCGGCAACAGCTGCCATGCTGCTGCCAGATTTGAAATATTGCCGTACCAATATCGACGGGCGAGGGATACGGGTGCCAGCATGCTTCAGCTGAGTCGGCATCCCTCTTAACATTGTGTTCATAGAAAAGGACATTGACCTGAATCATTGCAATCGAACAGTGGCAATGGTTTTGTACATCCTCATTCTATCGTCAAATCTCTTCACAGTCCCAGCACTCTCCCTTGCTTCAGAGTTTTCCGTTTCGATGTCTCTCGGGCCAGGGCAAACAACAATCGCGCCCACAGCACGATTCCGAGTAGGCCCAGAGGCTTCGCAAGCTTTTCCCCTGTCCCCTGCATACCCAACCCTAAGACTGTGTGGCCTTGCCTCTAGCGGGCAGCTCCCGCCCGTCGCCCCAACCGCGAGCTCCGACAGCTACCGAAAACTTTGAGGCTAGAGCACATGCTACCTAGACCCAAACCGAGTAGCGCTGAAGTCCGTCATTCCGGAGACGGTTTCCGGCCTTGGAGCGTCGAAGGGCACCGTTGGAGGGAGGGGTAAGGAGGAATGTTGCTGGCCTGAGAATCCCGGACCGAACAAAGAACTCGCGCCGGCTTCGAGTCGGTATCTCTCAGGCTCTCCTCTCTCCTCCACTCACCAGAACACACCACCACCAACTGAATGGCCTCTGGTGCTATTCTCACCCACTTGTTGGCCTGGATTCGGCCGCACGGCCTAAAGCCAGACCAGTCAACAGGTGTCACTGACTTCGGGGTGGGCGGATCGACGCAGGCTCTGACACTGGCGAGCGGTGCTAATGCAGGGCGCCTAGCCTTGGCGTGCGTAGCGAGCTGCTTGACGGGTACAGCGCATGCGACAGGGCCCGTCGTCCCCTGTAGAGCGGCGCTTGGCTGCGGGTGCCGTGGGTCTTCAAGACGCCACAAGGGAAAAGATGGGTGGGATAGTCGCTGGGGGGCTTCCTTTTTCGGTCGTTTTCAACCATCGGAGGATGGACGGAAAGGCCAGGTGCTAGGAAAAACCTCAAACCCCCTCGAGCCGACATCCAAGGTCTCCGGTCCACCCACTCCGACCCGGTGACGACGCGGTGATAGGACGGCTGCAGGGCTTAACAGATGATGATATTCGCCGATGTTTGTGCCATGATATCATGGCGACCGGGTTGGCTGAAACGCAACAACGGGGGATTGACCAAATGACATTGGATTCCCCAGAGTCGAACTCAGGATTCCTGTTTTCGGCAAATTTATGCCGCCGGAGAAGAAGGTCGGATGAGGTCGCACGCTGTCGAGATGAAGGGATCTGGATCAGGGCTGTGGCTGGTATGGATGAGAGACAGAGTACTACGGCGCACCAATCTCAACTTGGAGTCATGGAGATGGATGACCACGGCCACTTGGTCTCCTTCATCCGTCCGAAGTACGCAGAACACATGCACACATGTACGGAGAGGATTCGCATATCCGTACACAGCTCAAAGATACGCTCTGGCAGGTTGGGATTGGGCTGGCAGCACCACATGTTTACCCAGACAACGAACATCCTGGGAGATCCTTCCCCCTCTTGACGACACCAACTTCTTTCTTGGTGTTCTGCACCAGACAAGCGCCAAAAAGAAACGGAGAAAAAGTGTACCAGGATGACACTGTTCTGGACTCTTGTCCGTCGACTAACAACGAGGAGGCTCCAGTCCAAGGCAAGGGATCAAGACATCTTTGCATCTGTCGAACTGTTCGCAGCCAATCCGTGCCTGAGGAACTCAAGGCCCCCTTTTCTTCTCCCAGGCCAGGGACGCATTCCCATCCCCGAAGTCACCAATCATGTCTGATTCTCCATGCTCAAGTTCTCAACGGGGAGAAATCACCATGTCTCGCGAGCTCACTGGATCTTTGGATGCCGCACCACATATCCACGTCTTCCACCAATCCCGACTTCCACGTCAACATGACCTCCGCCTCACCAACCCACTCTCGGTAATCGATCGGGGCACACCCCGGCTCACCCCCTCTTCCGACGACCCCTCACCGCAGGTCAAGGTCCACATCCAGCACCACGGCACGGCAAGTCAAGACAGCCTAAAGAACAGGCCAAGGCCAGGAACACAGTGCAGTGCCGACCTCCCCGTCCCCGCTGCCGTGTGCCCAGCACCGCTGAAAATCGACCGATGCCATTCTCATATCCACAACCACGCAGAATCGCTGTCTGCTTCTGGAGCCCAAACATCTCACCAAACAAGCCCGACAAGTCCAACATTCCACGCATTTCGCTCCTCACCAGCACTCATTGGTCATTTCGGCCGTGGTACCTGATCAGCAGAAGCCACACCGCATTCGAGACAGGCCCTCCAGCTTCTGGGAAATTTCCCCCAAGCGGTCGGCTGCGCAAGCCTTCTGTCTCAGCACAAGACAGGCCGGTGGTCGCAGTCAATCCAGCAGTCTATCTTCGGTTTCTCAATCATCAATTCTTCTGCTGTTTACGACGTCTTACAGGCCAGGCCCCTTGTTGTTGCCTCGTCGAATCACATATTTGGTTGCTCCGAGTACAGGATAAAGTAGTTGCAAAAATAGCAAAACAAGCAGCCCCCTCTGTTTTGCGTGCCCGGTTCGTCCGAATCGCTCTGCTTGGGGGAAACTACTGTACAGCACTCTCACCATGACTCGACGGAGGGAAAGCTGTGTTCTATCTCTGACATCACCAGGCCCAGCAAAATCATCCACGGGCTTTGCATCGGGACAGTGCAATTGAGCTTGTGGCACTGACCCTGGTCCTGGTTGAGGTGTGCCTCCAGCCCAGCCCTGCTACCAGAGGCGACCTCCCCAACCACCCCTGGGCCACTATGTTCACATCAACAACCATCAGTCATCCACCCACCCATCCACACTCGCAAATCAATATTCAACCGCTGCTATGTAGTGAAAGTGTGGATGAGGTGGCTGTGATGTTGTTGTTGTTGGTCTGATGTACAGAGTAATAAGCCTGGAATGTACATGCAGATTTGCTTTGTTCCAAGTGCTGTTTGCAAGTAGCCGCATGCCTCTCTGCATATCAGATCACAACTAATACCAACCTTCACAAACACACATGGCTACTTACACCACGTATACACACGCTACTGCAAGTTCCTTAGCTCAAGGTATTTGCTCCATCAAATCCACATTCTGGATGTCAAAGACGCGCAATACCCACGGCTGAAGCTTATCTTCCTCCCCTACCAGCCTACCCACCAGGCCTTACTCACAAGTCTACCCTCCCTTTCTTTGTATATGAACCACCGGACCCCAACCCTCCCTCCTCCTCGGTCTCCCTCTCTTCAGCTCAACTTCGCCATCCCTGCCCATACTCTCGCTCATAGGGTTGCCCTCCACCAAGGAAGCCTGCCACGTTTATTTCACTGAACCTATTCCAACACCTTATTTCTTTCCACCGACCCTTCGACACTCACTCATACGCATCGCGCGTGGCAACGGCAAAGGAACAACAGACGACCATCACCTCACACAGCATTGTGCCAGAGGTTCCATTCGAAAACAAAGCTCTCTTCCTTCCTCGGTTCTCTTCCGATCTCACGCTTCCCGTGCTTCCACGAGGCACCAACACAGGCAGTACCCGCCTTTTTTGTGTGATTCTTGAACGAGGGCATTGTTGGACAAAGCGGGTCAGGAGCTTTTGCTGGACTACCCTTCACCACTTCACCTTTGGGCAAAAATAAATCAACTTGGTTGTTGGAAATTCTCCTCACCACCACATCAACATCTCACCTGAGCTACATTGCTTTGCCAACAAACTACCTGCCACAACAACCTTCACCGCCTCCTTAGGAACCACAAGAACTTCGATTCAGGTAAGCTGATCTCTATTGCGACTCCTCTGCTGTCAGCGAGATGGGACTCCGATTCCTCTCATGGAGCGCGTCTCGCGGTTTCGTTGGCTCTATTTTGGCGATCTATGAGCTTGCTACATCGCTCATCCTCTTTCTTCCATCACGGCGGGCGACGTCATGGGCTTGTGGCATCAAACCATGAATGTGCCCGCGTTGTTGGCTCGGGTATTTTCATTGTTTGATTTCTGGGTTCAGTCAGAGCTCCCGTCGACTTTTCTGTCCCTCCTGAGCTGTCTGGTGACTCGTGAAGTGGTTTGTACTTCATGATCTCGCTGGTCCTGCGCGATCTTGCCTACATTTCCGGAGGATCGGCACACTATATGAAAACTCAGAATCCTCAACTTGAGCGAAAATGAATCAGTCATGCTAATACATACATCTCTAGCCAACAAGATGCGCTCCTTCGCGATCATCCCCGCCGCTTTGGCTACCTTGGCCGTGGCCATGCCGCAGGCTGCTCTCAAGCCATCAGCGAGCCCCCCGGCCGGTTGCTCCACAAGCTACACTGGCAACTTCGGTCTGACCGTTGTCGAGCTCGGAAAGCGAAGCCTCGATGTAAGCCTACCAGCCTCCGAAAAAAAATGAGATTTTATACTGACAAATGCAACAGAAGCGTGGCTCCTGCACTGGAACTGGTTCTTTGGACCTCACCCTCAAGGACGGTGTCCTGACCGATTCCCAGGGCCGCACTGGCTCCATCGTCGCCAACTACCAATTCCAGTTTGACGGTCCCGCTCAAGCTGGCGCCATCTACACCTCTGGCTTCTCCGTCTGCTCCAACGGCTCCCTTGCCCTCGGAGGCTCCACCACCTTCTACAGATGCCTCTCTGGTGACTTCTACAACTTGTACGACCGTCACTGGGCTGAGCAGTGTTCTCCCATTCACCTCTCGGCTCTCCCTTGCGGCTCCGATGCTCCCGTTCCCTCTGGACAGGTTGTCGGTACCACCATGGTTGTGACCACTCTCGTCACGGTTATCGGCGACGGTCAGCCTCAGGTTGTCCCGACCACGATCCCCGTCCCTCTCTGCCAAATCGGCGATGGCCAGGTTCAGGGCCACACCACCCCCTGCGGCGAGCTGCCTCCTGTCACTGTGACGCCTTCTGCTCCCGCCAGCCAGCCTCCCTACACTCCCCCGGGAACCCCCGTTGCCCCACCTGCAACTACCGCGCCGGTCGTCCCGCCGGTCCCCACCACGAAGGTGCCCGTTCCGGTTCCCTCGGTCCCGTCGACCCCCGTCAACAGCACGGCGGTCGTGACCACCCCTGGCACCACGGCTACCACGCCTGCGACCACGACCACACCGGCGGCTCCCCCCGTTGCTGCTGGCCAGAACCTGGCTCCGGCTTCGTTTGTCGCTCTCGTTGCCACTCTGATGGCAGTCGTCTGCCTTATCTAAGTCGCTTGACTCGGAATGTGTGGGTGGACTTGAATTGGTTCACAAAGGCTTAATTGGCATTTTTGCTTCTCAATACCCTGCCAAGAAATCGGCATTTTAATTCCATGATGATGACCAGGAAACGGACTTTGTACAAGAGCAGAGGATGGATGGGTTTGCAGGTTTGCAAATAGGTAGCTAGATAGTTGGAAGGGGCTGTGACAAGTTCCTAACTCCGCCACTAGAGCAATACCAGCACATCTTCAGCTGTAACAGTTTGAAATGACTTCGTGATCAGTGACTGGCGAACATGGCATCCGATGTCGCTGCGCACCGCAGGGAGTGACATTCCACCTGCAGGGATGTGACTGGAGATAAGATAAGAGCTGCACGGACCTCAGCGCAGACATCTGGGCCGAACCTCCAAATTTCTGGCATGCGCATCCTGCCGTGACGTCTCGGCCAACCTTCTTTCGCTCTGACAACACACGAACACCCAGCCATCTCTTTCGACCAACATCTCTCTCTACCTTACCTCTACCTACACACGTACGCACGTACACCTGACACGTACGCAACGCGCACATACAGCCATGTCAGAATACTGGAAATCGACACCAAAGTACTGGTGCAAGCACTGCAGCATCTTTGTCCGCGACACGAAGCTTGAACGCCAGAACCACGAGGCGACGGGCAAGCACCAGGGCGCGCTCAAGCGGTTCCTGCGCGACCTCCACCGCGGCCATGAACAAGAAGAGCGTGAAAAGGACAGGGCGAAGCGCGAGGTGGAGAGGTTGAAGGGGATATCGTCCGGCACGCCATCATCATCATCATCCTTTTCAAGACCCGGCGGTTCGAGCAGCAGCGGCGGGCCGCCGTCGGCGGAGGCGCAGCGGAAACAGCAGATGGAACAGCTCGCCGAAATGGGCGTTTCGATACCGACGGAGTTTCGGGGCGATATGGCGATGGCGGGGGATTGGACGGTCACTGCGACAAAGGTTGTCGACGACGAGGAGGCGGCGAGGGAGAGGGACAAGCCTGTTGAGGCTAAGGCTGTTGGGGTGAGGAAGCGGGAGCAGACGGAGGAGGAGAGGGAGGAGGAGGAGGCTGTGAGGGGGTTGTTTAAGAGGCCTAAGAAGTGGGGGAGCACGAGGACGATGCCGGCTGACGACGAGGATCTTGATGCGTTGTTGAGTGGGAATACGCTGATGAGGGCTGTGAAGAGGGAGGAAGAGGTGAACAAGGCTGAGGTGGATGTCAAGACTGAGGTGAAGCAGGAGGGTGAGGGGGAGGATGCGGCGGGAGCTACGTCTGATGCGCCGGCTGTTAAGAGTGAGCCGGTGGAGGACGAGGCTGGGAAGGGCTTGGACGTGCCGGCCTTGGGAGAGGACGGCGTCAAGAAGGAGGATGAGGCTGCGGAATCCACGGAGGCCGCGGCGCCGGCGGTAGTGTTCAAGAAGCGTAAGCCCAAGAACATGCGACAAAAATGAAGATTTTCTTCTTTGGTGGGGAATGGATATACAGCAAGTCTGGGGTGCATAGCAAGGCGTTGGGCATTGGGTTCATACACTACATAGATACGGGGTTTTCGAAAGGATGTACAGATCAGCGGCCTCTTAGACGAATGGTCAGGGATAAATACCATGGATGTTTGCATCATGATCAATGGGAGTATTGGTCTGGCCGTCTGGCGTGTTGGTGCACAGTTGCATTGCATTGGTGATGGACGAATCCTTCTGGAGCGGCAATACAGCGTTCTATGTCCCATCGTCCCGTGTCCCATTGTCCCATTACCAAACGTGCCAATTACTGGGCCTGAATCTTCCCCCGGGAGTCTAGGACGGGGGTTAGCGGGGTAACACGTGACTCACTGGGGAAATGGAAGTCACTGCGCGCACCGGCACCGGGCAGAACGGGGACATTTCCTTCTCTTCCATGCGTCCAGTCATTGATTTTCTCGGCACGCGTGGACCTCCAACTCCCGTCACTCATTTCCATTGCCTGGTAACGTGGTTGGGGTCACACTCACTCACGTCCAACCTCTCTCATCCAAGGTGGACACCAAAACCTAAACAGCGCAACATCAACGAACAAACACAATCAGATCAGACGTTCAATCTCACCCTCACCCGCGCACTCAAAACGACCTGGTACACCATGAGGCTTCGCAATGGAAAAGACGATGGTGTCCCCCCCAGCAGCTAGTCCCTCCACCATATCCCCAGCCAGCAGCTCTCACCTCGGCAAACGCCACGACCACAGCGAGGACGCCCAAGAATCGTCTTCCGGCGGTGGCTACAATGGCGGACCGTCATCAACAACCGGCCGCAAATCCTCATCATCCGGCGGCTCCCGCCCCAAAAGAGCCCAAGTCTCCCGCGCCTGCGCCCGCTGCAAAAACCTCCGCCGCGCATGCAACGAATACCGCCCCTGCAAGCGCTGCGTCGACGCCGGCCTAGGCGACCAGTGCCTCGGCCTGCCCGGCCCCGTCTCCCTTGCCTGGGTCTCGGACGGCTCCCAGGCCTTTGGACACATTCCCCGCGAAGCTGTCCAGCGCATGGCCGATCTTCTTCCGGCGCGGGTCATGGATTACTGCGTCGATCGCTTCTTTGCGCGGTTGCACCCTACCATTCCCATCTTGACGCCCGAGTACGTTGCGCAGATGAAGGTCGTTGCCGGGCCGAGTGAGGTCGGGATGGAGGCGCATTGTCTTCTGACGGCTGTGTGCGCGTTGGTGCTGCTTCAGGTGGAGGAGCCGGAGAGTCTGTGGATCCAGGGCCTGATTCCGGAGAAGAACGCGCTGCATGGGCGCATGTTGTTCGAGGAGGCGCTCGCGGCGCATCGGAATTTCGCGAGGAGGTCGAATCCGACGTTTGAGCAGTGTCTGCTCACGTTTTTCCTGTACGCGTGCCACTCTGCGCTCTTTCACCACAGCCAGGCTTTCTTGTTTCTGAGAGAGGCGACGACGCTGTTCTTGCTGCTGCGGATGAATACACCCGAGGCGTCGGCGAGTCCGGCGGCGGCGGTGCTGGCGGACCGCTTGTTTTGGGTTCTGTTGGTGTCGGAGCGGTCGCACGGGATCCGGTACCGGCGGCCCGTGACGCTGCAGATCACGGCCGAGTCGCCTACCCTTGGCGCCGACGACCCGAGCCTTTCGGGGTTTTGGAGTTTGGCGGCGCTGTTCAGTCCGCTGGACACGTCGTTTATCGCGCTGTTGAATATGGAAAAGGTGGCGACGCCGCCGTCGAACGCGGCGTTGACGTATATCGAGACGGCGGTGAATGCGGCGCTGCGGTCGACTTCGGACCTCAAGGACACGCAGAAGGCGAATCTGAGGGTGACGCAGCTGTGGTTGCGGATCATTCTCTGGCAGCTGCGTCTGCGGTTCGGGTACCTTGCTGAAGAGTCTGTTCACTCGCCGAGCATGACGTATCACTACCCTCTCGAGGTGGCCAAGGACCTCGTGCTCTCGACGCGGGATTTACCCGTGGACAGTATCAAGGTGCACGGGGTTGGGTTGACGGAGAAGCTGTTTGATATCGCGAGCGCGGCGGTGGATGTGCTTGCGAGGGTGCCGATTACGAAGCCGTCGAGCCCGAGGGGCGGCCGGATGGGCGGGACGGGCAGTGGGCCGGAGGATGATTTGGAGTATATGCGGCGGCTTATTACGAGGTTGCCGGGGGGCAATTCGATTTACGATGACTTGTTGGAGAAGCATATTCAGCAGGCTGTGCCGAGTATGGCGATTGCGGGGACGTTGGCGCGTCGGCCGACGTGAGTTACGTTTTGATACCATGGATATGCAGCATATAGCACTTGGGAGGAGAAGGGAATGCGGGTTCAGAGATGGCGGAGTGAGATTAAGACCTGTTCATTATGCATGAGGTTACGCTAGTAGTGTATCTAGTAGAACAATAACTCCAAATATAGGGGTATCCAACATCCTCAAGGCCCACTCCTCGACACGTCCTTTCCTTGTCTCTTTCTGTCTCCCATCAGTGGCATGACAAATACAAGACTTAATGCTCCTCGGCCAACTTCTTCTCGCTGTTAAGCTCATGCGAGTACGGATCAATCTTCGTCTCCGCAAACTTCCTTGCCGAGACCTTGTGCTCAAACAACAGGTCCAGCTCGGCGTACGTCCTCCCCTTTGGCTCCGGCACGCGGAAATACACCCACACGGACGAGAGCAGACACGTGCCCGCCCAAAACAGCGCCGTGCGCGCGCCCCAGTTCCACGCCGTCGACGAGAGCTGGTAATTCGTCATGACATTCACAAAGATGTTGCTGGCGTTGTAGCCCGCGCGCGCGAGGACGATGGTCTTGTTTTTGAGACGCGTGGAGGAGAGCTCCGAGACGAGGGAGTAGGTTACGGGACCGACGGTGAAGTCGTAGACGAACGTGAAGACGATGAGCATGGCGCCGATGGCCCAGACGGAGGCGTTGCTGTCGGAGAAGGAGAGGCAGCCGACGATCAGCAGAAGGCAGAATTGCGCGCAGAGGCCGGAGAAGTGGATTGTGCGCCGGCCGATGCGGGACATGAGGAACCAGGAGCCCGCGGTGCCGACCATGCCGAGGGCGTACTGGCCCATTGACAGGGAGAAGGAGTTGCCGGGGTCCATGCCGGCCTGCGTCAAAAAGTAGGCAAAGTAGCCCATGAGGTTCTGCCCGCCGAGGGTCTGGACGAGCCAGATGCCGACGACGATTTCGGTGCGGCGGAGGTCGACGCCCTTGAAGCAGTCTGCGTAGGTCACGCCCTCCTTTGCGCGCTTCTCGAGCTCGTTTGTGTGCTCTATCATGGCGATCGTCTCGTCTGGGTTGAAGTTTGGTTGGTTGCGGGAGGTGAGGCGGAGGAGGGCGCGTTTGGCGGCTGGTTTGTCGTTGTGGCGGACGTACCACCAGGGGGATCTGCTGTTGTCAGTCAAAGCACAGCAGAGAATGGCTTCTTGAGGGAAAAAGATAAATAAGTATGGAATCTGGGATTGAAACTTACTCAGGGGCGAAGAAGAGGCCGATGAGGATGGGGATGGGCCACACCCATTGGACTCCAAAGGGGATTCTGTAGGCCCATTCGTCCTGGTGGTGGTAGGAGCCCTTGTTGACGGCCGCGGAGAAGAATTGTCCGATGACCTGGATTTTGTTAGTTTGCAACGTCTTGTAGTTTGCCTTCTCGTCCTTGTGAAGAGTGACCTACCCAGCACATGTTGATGAAGGTGGTGAGATACGGCCTAAGAACGACGGGAGCGACCTCGGAGGCATACGCTGGCGTGACACTCTGGAAAGCACCCCAAGGGATTCCTGCAAGACGTTAGCAGCGATACTCGAAGCCAGGATGGAAGTCGGGGCATTACCGCAGAGAACCTCCCCAAGCACCAAGATCTGCACATTCGGCGCAAAGAACAGCACAAAGATGAACGCAATCATCAACACCAGGAACCCCATGGTCGTCACCCGATACCCGTACCGATCCGCCGTCCAGCCGGCAATCACAAGCCCGAAAATCTCGCCGGCGCGGGCGCCGTTGCTGAGGCCGGACTGCCAGGCGGCGGAGATGACGTACTTGTTCTGGGCCTCGACAAAGGTGCCGTACTTGCGCTGGAAGACGGCCGAGGAGTAGAGGTTGCTGAGGAGGGCGAGGTCGTAGCCTTCCATGATGAGGGTGGAGGAGAGGAGGACGGACCAGCCGATTGCTTTTGGGTAGGTGCGGATGGCTTCGAGGAGGGACATTTTGTGTTCTGCGGAGGCGGCTTGGGCTGCCTCCGCGACGAGGTCTTCTGGGTGCGCGGCATTGTGGTTGTTGGGGGTTGCGGTGTTGGTGTCGTCTGTGATTGAGGTGTGGTGGTGGATGCCTGTTTCCTTGTCCTCTGGGACGGGGGAGGAGACCTTTGGGTCGGCCATTTTGAAGTTGTTTATTGTATGTACGGGGTATCAAGATTTATGATGCTGGAGATATTACGGATGAAAGATTGGATGAGATGTATGAGATGATGATGAGGAGGATTGAGGGAGGCGGGTGAGACTCGGGGATGCGCGAAAGTCGGACGCCTGAAGGAGGGAGGTGAATTAAGTTGAGGAGGGCATTCGGGGCGTCTTATATCCCTCCAAGGGTGGAAGAACCCGAATCAACTTGACAGCTTCGGTTGCAACAAGAAGGGTCGTAGTCAAAGTAACATTAGAAAGTGTTTGTAGCGCAACAGTGAACAATGGACGCGGTAGTGAGAAAAAAGGTGAGGTGAGAGGTTGGAAAATAAAATAAAAATCAGAGCTAAAAGTTCAGTGACAAGACGCCCTGCGCTTGAACCGTGCGCTCTACCGTAGTAATTAGTTGCGGTTCCCCTTGGGGAATAAGTTCGGGGAGGGGAGGGGAGAGGAGGGGGTCCTGGACAAGATTGGTTTGGCGTGATTACGTTGATTTTCGTGTGTGGTCATGATGGTGAGGTGAGGGAAGGATTTTGCAGCATGTTGAAAGTATGTCAGTCTCGGTTGACATGGGGTGGTTTGTTGCTGTGCCAAGCATCTGATTTTGGTGATGAGCCATTCCCTCCCCGGTCCTCAGTAGGGTGGAGGTTAGTCGGTGACTCTGTGGTGGTTAGGGGGAGGGGAAGATGTGTCGAATCACGTTGTTTTTCCCAACTCCATGGGCAATTTGTGGAGAAGCGGAGGATCAGTCTGTCAGTCTACCGGTACGGAGCAGGTATGAGAAATGATTGTGGAGATGACATGGAGCGACAGGATTGGTCTCTTGAATCTCGTTTTGGAGGGTTTCCCAGCTGGACCACCAAGACTTTGGAGACGAGCATGGAGATGGAATCTCAAGCTATGGATTGATGGAGAACCAAAGGCTTCACTAAGCCTTCTACAGGTCTGGTGATGGCGTTCTCGACTCGTGCCAAGGCGTAGCTGGAACCCATTCTGATCATTCTGAAGATGGCGGCACGAGGCGTCAACAGGAGACTCCGCCGGTGAAAGTTGTTGTGTACGGAGAGTCCGTATAGATAGATCAAGGGAAATAAGGAAAAAGTAGGGATCGGAAGGATGGGTTGACGCTATTCGCACCACGGCATCCATCTCACGAGGTCGAAACTAGATTGAGCGCCTCACCATCCCCGAGCCGAGCTCCATGCGCATGTGCGGCGTAGCCACCGTCAGCCAGGCCCGGGGCGTGGTCTTTCCCCAGATTCGGGATGAGACCAACCCAGCCATCCATGATCCAGCCCAGTTCTCCAGACTTTTGTTGGACGGCCCTGAAGCTCATCACCACTTTTTTCTTCCAGAGGCTTGACCGAGGCGAGGTCTGATTGGTGGGAAGGCATGACGTTTGTGGCTCCCGCGGGAGACAGGGGGGTCGGAGGGAGGTGCGGAGTCTAGCGGAGCATCTCCGGGTCCGGGTGGTCTCCACTATTCGAGGAACGACAGGGAAGGCGGAGTCTCCGCCCGTTGAAGATTTCTCTTTCTTCATCTTTTTTGCATCTTGTGTCACGGTACATCTGAAATGCATCATCATCCGATAAATGACAGCCACCATGTGCGGCGGATGCGGAGTCTAAGCACTTTCTTTCCATGTTCCAAGCCGCCGGAGCGCTAATCAAAGGCTAATGATGAGCAGAAAAATCATATGAAAATTGAGCAAAAGACAATCCCGCATATCTCCGCTTCTTCAACAACTTTACGGAGTACTGCGCACTTACGGATGCTTCGTATCCACCTTGGCACATCGAACGGGCGGAAGCAATGCGGAGTGAGGGGAAACCTGTCTCCTGCGACCATACGTTGCATACCTCACCGTACCTTACTGCGTATGGATACTTGATGCGAACCTGTGAGAGTGTGCGAGAGAGAGAGAGACGCAGCTACGAAGACTCAGCAATTAGATAACTAAGAAAAGGCGGGGAACAAGCTCATTCTCCCATCGGCATCCCCACAGACAAACGCACTCTCTTTTGAATTCTCACCCCGTCACACCTCACGCGATGCATCCTTTTCTCCCCACGGCCCTTCTACGGACTGATTCCGCCGGCACGACATTCATCCCCCCCTCCCCCCGTCCTCGATAGAAGCAGAAACCCTCGCCCGAAATGAACCACTCAACCCACACACGGCCACGATAACCACGACTCTACTCCCGAGTCCATTTCCCTTCGCACGAATACCCGCTACGCATACTCCCCCCACGCCCATCGCTCTTCTCTCCGCTGCAGGTCATGTCGCCACGCCATTTTTCTGCCCCGGCTACTGATCGCCGCCGTCCCAAGTCCGATGCAGCCCATTCGCCGCGTGGTCAAAATGCGAATCGTTCCCGGCGCGTCCTGACCTCTGCCCATTGACCTCGGATCTCTCCCACATTCGATCCTCACTCAACTTGACATCATCCTCCTCCTCTGCTACTCATCCCTCCTCCTTCTTCCGCCGTCTGTCTGTCCCTCTCTGCAACTCGTCTACTTCCACCTACCTGATTGACGACAACCCGCCCTCATTACAGCGTGGCTTGATACGGTGATACCTATCCAACAGCCCCTCCTTCACCATGGGATCCCTCGTCTGGGACGATGAGAACCGCTGGGTAGGCAAGCAGCCCTGGTGGAAAGACGCAACCTTTTACCAAGTCTACCCCGCCAGCTTCAAGGACTCGGACGGCGACGGCTGGGGCGATCTCCCCGGCCTCATAGCCGAGGTCGACTACCTCCACGAGCTCGGTGTCGACGTCGTCTGGGTCTCCCCCATCTTCGAGAGCCCCCAAGCCGACATGGGCTACGACGTATCCGACTACCAAAAGATCTACGCACCCTACGGCACCGTCGACGACGTCGATACCCTGCTGGACGAGTGCCACAAGCGCGGCATGAAGGTCATTCTCGACCTCGTCGTCAACCACACCTCTGTCGAGCACGCCTGGTTCAAGCAATCACGCTCCTCCAAGGAAAACCCCAAACGCGACTGGTACATCTGGAAGCCCGCGCGCTACGACGCCAACGGCGTGCGGCACCCGCCGACAAATTGGCGCGGGTACTTCGCAGGCCCGACGTGGACCTGGGACGAGCACTCCCAGGAGTACTACCTCCATCTGTACGCCCCCGACCAGCCCGACCTGAACTGGGACAACGAGGCCTGCCGCGAGGCCATCTACGAGGACACGATGCGCTTCTGGCTCGAGCGCGGCGTCGACGGCTTCCGCATCGATACCGTGAACAAGTACTCCAAGCGCACAGACTACGTCGACGCCCCCGTCACCGACCCGACGTCGCCGCACCAGCCCGCGCCCGAGATGTGGTGTAATGGACCCCGCATCCACGAGTACATCCGTGAGATGAACCGCAAGGCCCTGGCGCCGTACAATGCCGTCTCCGTCGGCGAGCTATCCCTGACGCCGCACCCGTCACAGGTGATTCCTTACGTCTCAGCTGCGGCGAAGGAGCTGGACATGGTATTTGAGTTCTCCGTGATTCGGCTGGGTAACGGGAACGGGTTCGGCGCAAAGTACATTTACCAACCGTTTCCGCTGTCGACGTTGAAAAGGTACACGGAGACGTGGCAGTCCTTCATCGAGGGGACGGATGCCTGGGCGACGGCGTTTTGCGAAAACCACGATAATGGGCGCGCGGTGTCGAGGTTTGGTGATGATTCGACGCCCGAGCTGTGGCTTGCTTCAGCCAAGACGATTGCGCTGTGGCAGGCGACCATGTCTGGGACGCTATTTCTGTACCAGGGCCAGGAGATCGGCATGACGAATATGCCGGCCAGTTGGGGGATAGAAGAGTACAAGGATATCGAGAGCAGTAACTTCTACTCGGAGGCGTTGGAGTCTGGGGATGCGGAGCGGATCGAGAAGACGATGCATGGCTTGCGCATCTTGGCGAGGGATCACTCGCGGATACCGTTCCAGTGGGATGATAGCCCCAACGCTGGTTTCACGAGGGAGGGCGCGAAGCCGTGGATGAGGGTGCATGACGAGTACAAGTCTATCAATGCCGCGAAACAGCGCGGCGACCCGGACTCCATCCTGTCGTTTTACAAGAGGGTGCTGAAGCTGAGGAAGCAACACCGCGATGTGTTCGTCTTTGGGTCGCATCGGTTGATTGACCCGGAGAACGAGAGGACGTGGGTTATACTCAAGGAGAGTCCTGCGCCGGTGAGTGGAAAGGATGGCGGGGTGAAGAGGAAGGCGCTCGTGGTGATGAACTTTTCGAAAGAGGATGGGGAGAGTGCTGGGGATGTTGCGGCGTTGCTTGGGTGTGAGGCGCCTGAGGTGCGGTTGTTAGTTGGCACGAGGGAGGGCGGGGAGTTGGTGAAAGGGGTTGCGCCGGCGTTGAAGGGGTGGGAGGCGAGGATTTATACCAATTTTTGAGAGTTTATATGTTGAATACCATGATGCTTGGCAGAAGTTGGGTTCAGAAACGAGGAGGGGCTCTAATGATATCGATGTTCATGCCAACCTAGACTAGTTCCTAGATCTTATGTAGCCAACTTTCTATTGCTTAAAACCTTTGCTCGTTTCAATAAATTCCGACCAAGGTCTGGGAAGTAACAAAGACACTCTTGGCATTTTATAGTAACACTATACCCTTAGTTGGAACCAATAATCGAACGACATCCAGCGCTTACATACAAACAGGAAGCAAAGTAGTTAAAGTAGAACAGCAAATACTGAGCTTACTCCGAAGCGTCCTCTTCATCTGGAGCTTGGAAAACAATGACCCCATGTCCCGCGTCTCCATCATCGAGCGTAACAGACTGGATGTCAGTACTCATTTCTTGAAATTCTCCTGCAGCCGGCAAGCTCGCTTCGCCGTCAACCGACTCCGGGTCTTTAATGCCGCTCTTCTTACGTTTCATAAACTCGCCGTAATGGAGTTGCTTCCTCTTCCCCCATCCCTTCGGCTCAATCTTCAATAACTGATAGCCGAATATGATATCCTGCATCGCCTCGAACCCATGCTGTTCTCTCTGGCCCTTTGAACCACTCACTTGCGCCCCAACACTAACCTCGGGCGACACTTCCACCCCGACCTGAGCATGTGCCGCCCTGTCTGAGCTACTGCTCTGCTTCACAGCAAACCCCTTGGCGATCTTGAGCCCCGTGATCATGTACACCGGCTTCGCCTTAATCCTCTCCATATTCATAAACGGTTTCACTGCGGGACTATTACACCGCTCGTGGATCTCCTCGTGCGAGGGGTGGCGCAGGAGGTACGTCGTCTCCAACACGTCCATGGTGTATTCGCCGTGCCTGACGTTACTGCGGCTGGCGCCGACCTTGAGTTGGATCTTCTCGAGGAAGACGCTCCACATGCTGACGTCGAAGCGGCGGGCTGTCTCTTGCGACATGCGCCAGTTGCGCTCGCATGCCGTGTCGGTGGCATACGCGCTGCCACTGCTGGGGTCTGCGTAGCTGCAGACTACGTGCGGTTTGAAGGGGTCGACGATGATGTTGCCGATGGCGATGGGGCCGCCTGGGCGGAAGGTCCATTGGGGGGCTAGGAGGTATGTTGGGTTCTGTACGAAGTCCATGTTGGAGTCAGCCAGATGGAGTATCTAGTGAAGTAACGTCGAGTCTGTTGGTTGCCTGCTTGCCTAGCTTGCTGATTTTTAGTATTTAAGCACATCGTCTTAAGCACCCTGGCACCCTCCCCCCCCACGCTCTATGACGATAGAATGTCGTGCTTCATTGGAAAATGAACGAGGACTTGCTTCTTCCACTACAATCATACTGCAATCAGTGCGGCTGAGGCCCGATGGCATTCCATGCATTACGCTGGAATCAAGGGCATCACAACCCAACGAGATCCGGGCACAAAATCACTACCGCCGCATACGCGACATTCAAATACTGAAACCTAATGATGCGTAAATTACGGAGCTAATACCACGAGGCTTGGTCAGATATGCTGGCTTGACCTGCATCAGGTGAAGATATCCGTCGGTAATGAACTAGGGATCTGCTTGGTGCATAACCCTATCTCCGGCATTGCGCCTATTAACCTTCCGCATTTAGAGCAACGCGAATAACTAACAAAATATGGAGTTACCAAAGTATAGAAAGAAATCAAGATATTATGAGCTAATTGGGAAAGGGAAATACCAAGAATAGGGGTTTGCTATGCATCATCCCAAATCAAATGCCGAGGTGTAAGACAAGCTGTCTTACTCCCTTGAAAGGCAGCATGCCTCGCTTACTTGACATGAACGCCTTTGATACTTTTATTTCCCGTAGCTTCGACTTGAGATTGCTGATCGATGTGGTTGTTCGCAAGATAATAACACTGAAGTGGTGCTGCAAACTCCTCGGTGGAAGTTGATAAAACACAACAAACATCGAGGGAAAATATTTTCCATGAGCAAACCTCCGTTGCGTACCTTTAGCATCTACAAGGAGGGCATCGAATAATTTCCCTCATCCAGCGCCTAATTGCGACGAAAATACTGGGAGGATAAGAAAATGCTTTCTCCTAGGTCATTCGAAGACTGGACTCGGGGAGTATGGACCTCTTTCGAAAGTCTTGTGCCCTGGACGTATACACCTTTCATCCAGTGGCCATGTCAAATCCTTTGCTATCCTTAATTTGAATTCAGAAACGATAAATGTGATAATGGTTTGAGCCTTGATATCCACAGATTCGGGGTGCTGACTAATTTTACCATCAATCAATGTTCCTAACTCCATGTCAGACTCCATTGGACGCACAAGTAATACTTGAACAGAAGACTCTGCCGCCACGATGCAACGAATATCTCAGCTCACTCTTCGCAACATTGGGCTACCAATATATCCGATGAGATTCGAGTATAATATTTAATAATCGATTCTCTACAACACTCAATAAACTCTCAAGAACGTTCTTGAAGCTTCGGAATGATCCTTTTTAATTATCGCATTGGGTGCCGTCGTAGAATGAACGGTTACACAACGTAGCATATTGCACTGATGAAGCTAAAGCTTTGACACAAGTTTTGTATTACGAATTCAATCTATTAACCCATTCATGAGATGTTCGTAATTTGAATTGACTCTGACGGCCTTATGAAATTCGGAAATCGATAACTTGATGTGATAGGAAGTCTTCAAAACTACTCCCGTTGGGCGCACCGATCCTCAGTCCCTCATTCTCGTATTATCATAGAATCTCTCTGAAGGAGTTTAAAAATCTTATGAATGTAAAATTCTGTTCCTCATAAAGAGTCTCTAAGCTGTCATCTTCAGCCGATTTACTAGACGTAGTCAATTCTGAATCCGAAGCTTCTGATCCGCTGCCTTCTTGGACATCTTGTTGATCTGGCTTGCGTACTGAGACTTCTTGAGTCTCAACCTCAATGAGCCCCTTGGGCACTAATTTTGAGATTTAGCTTGGCAGCGAAGATTTTGAGCAGAGCACTAACCAATCTCCAAGAATTCCTCCAAAGCCTCCAGCAAGCCCTCGAGGTGACGGCATATTACTTTACTCGCATTATTTCTATCTCTCAAGCGCTGATCAAGTGACGATTTACTGCTGCTTCTTGTGTTGAAGCTAGCCGCCCAGATGTTAAAGTCGGCCTGACGGTCTTCCATCCACGCTGGAGCGGAAGCAGATCCTTAACTGACGATGAGCCGGCCGAAAGCAGCTTTGCAGTCTGATATGCGCTGGGGGATGGCAGGGGCTTCCATGTTAGGACGTAACCGGTTGGTGTTGGCTCACAAGGCACGTGGATTGCGATGTAAAGTTGGAAGTTCCCCAACGTCGCCGTTGTGCGAATTAGAGATGTTTTAGTACTTTCAATCTGGGCTGTTGTTGAACAATAACCTATGGAGACGGCTTTGTTTGCTTTTCACAGAATTGGACATTGGTCGCGAGGGAGTTTGGCAGTAGAGAGACGGGAATGGAATCCCTTGTTCGAGAACAATGAGCACAAAGGAACCTGGCTTCGATCCAGTTGCCCTCCTCTTCCAAGCCAAGTTTTGTTAGCTAGGAGCCCACCTCTTTTACCACACTCAGGCGTGGGATGCTGCTAATTTCTACCCTTTCTTCTCCTTTCGTGCTCGAATCACGTTGTGTTTTGCTGCATTAGCGGTAAATCAAAGGCTGATTTACTTGCCAATCCAAAATTTGTATCGGATCGCAATTCATGGGCTCTTGACGAGGAAGAAAGAATGTATAGGGATTGAATGCCTCAAAACTTGCTAAATTACAAAGATCTCGCTTCCATCTCCAGGTGCAATCATCTTTTTGTTTGCAACTCCTTCCTTGCGCAGGGTGTCCTTCATTTCAACAAGAGCAGCCCCAGGATTCATGAAAGTCGACCCTTTGGAATAGATCTCATGGTTCCATGTGGGATCCATAATGCCCTTGCGTATCTTGATGACTTGCACCGCCCAGACGAAGTCAGAAACATGCCCGCTTGACAATGACAGATTGTTCTCTGACGAACTGTCTATGTTGAAACCAACATCGGCCACACCAGAGAACCCACTGATCAAAGTTAGTCTTCATGTTGATAAGTACAGTCATCTCCTTCAGAACAATGGGGTTTGCTAGTTGGTTGTCTTACGCTCCGAGGCCGGCTTGGACTCCAATGTTACGTGTCTCCAATCGGGCGACTTTCGCACCACGAGCGACAATCATCCCAGTGATCATGAAGCAAGACCATGATCCCATTCTTTTGCTTCTTTGGATGTATCTCGACACCTCATTAGTAGCAATGCTGTCCTCTATGTATGAGTGTGTTGGTCGCATCATGTAGCTATCGAGAGCCTCGAATTCGGCATGGTTGATGACAGTTTTCTGGAACGCTATGCCAGCGCTGGTAGTCGCAGTAATGCCAGCAGCCGCCATAATAGGTGCACTGATCTGACCGGAGTGGTTTATTGACGGTCCCGACATTTTCTTGTAGATTGGGTTTTCGCGCCTCCTATGGAAGATGGGCATATCCACCGGGATCTCCATTGGGCCCCGAGTGTTGATGACGTCGTCAAAGTGCGAAAGATCGGGTACGATGTGACCACAGCAGTACAGCCCCTTGAGCTGTCCGGTACACCCGGCCACGTCGTCGGTCAATCCGATGGGCGGCGGATAGTGCGTGTTCCGCAGTACGAACCAGCATTTTTCCATTGTCGTGAAGAGTAAGATTGTGAAAGAAGTATGATTCTGAGAGAATATGAAAGTGAGCGTTGAATGCGTTCCTGTCTTGATTTATATCTCAATTTAGCTGTGTACCTTAGTGAAAGGGGATGGAAAGGCAGAGTTCCCCCTTATATAAGAGGAAATATTCTCAAATGTCCTCTAAAGACCAATTGACCATGAACCTTAATAGTATTTGTGATATAATCTCAGCGCTTAGGAAGAAAGCGCTTAGTTTGGCCAACTTTTCCCCAGGCATCAGTGGATATCACCATGTATCGCACTTCAGTTTTATCGTAATCCCGGTCCAACTTGCTGTTGCCGCCGAAATCAGTCCAGGAGGCTCTTCTGGGTCCAACCGCATGGTCCACTTCTAAGCGCCCGCATCGTCTTCAAGTTCCAACACAGGCAGATCATCTAAATTAAGTTTTCTGTTGGTTACTCCGAAACACACATCTTGACCAGGAAGGAATAAATGCTATCCTTGGCGTTGGTAGTGAAAGACAGGCTGGCGGTTATCCGTGCATAGGCTCCACTGAGAGAAATCATCGATCAATTCGTTCTTCACGAAATCAGCTCCAGATGAGCGCACCAAGCAATATGAAATCCACAATAGCTCTTCTCAAGTCCCTAGTTTCATGCTCTTGCAAAGCTTATAGATATGATATTTGAAAGTTCACAACTATGTTGCGTATGAGTTAGGGTGGTTTCATGACTCATCAGAGTTCTGCAATACCCCGAGGTGGGTGAAGCATTTATGAGAGTAATTGTGCCAAGCCCCTTCAAAGGCCCGTGTAAGGCTGTTTGCGCCACTTAAGCAGCTCACCAAAACAGAGAGCCCTCAATTGAACAAGAGAAACTAGCAGAGGTAACAATATGGACAAAACAAGCTCAAGAAAATTACCAGTGTCATCTTGCCGAGTCGGGCTGAGTGCTTGCGATGGATTGCATATATCAACACGGAGCCGATGAGATGGCCATCGGTGTGAACGGCACGACTGAAGGCCATCGAAACAGGACTAGCGGCGCAAGCAGGATTGTGCTTTTAAGCCAGGACTGTAATACAACGGTTCGTTGCTTGGGGTGTCCTGGCTGTCTTTACGTACCCAGACAAGGAGATAACAACAATAGCGGCGGTGGTAGAAAAGGACGAAACTTACATTTCGGCTGATATCCCATGTTCTTTCACAAGCTCGGATAATCAAGTTGTTTCTTTCCGGGGCTTTACCGATTAACTTTGTCGTGTATGGACCCGGCACCTAGAACTACGATGGTTTGTCGTTCATCCGTCACGGAACAAACACAAAATGCCACGACGATCACTGGGGACGATGCAGAGAAGCCTAATTTTGAACATACGAAACGTTGATAGAGCATTTTGGGAATCATCCAGGAAGTCTAACCCTGGCAATCTATGAACCTATCTACAGACTTTGTAGGAAATGGGGGTGTCTCATCCACTCATCACTCATTAACAGCCCCTAAGGGGGCAACACAATAGTTCCTGCTTCAATACCCTCCTCCAATGCTTGCTCGTGCCATCACACATTTAGTGAAGGGCCTGGGCAAGCTTCTGGCACAGCTGGCGGGTCTCGGGCTCCAACTGCTCCTCAGGCGGGCTGAGGACAGCCTGCAGAACGGGCAGGATCTTGGGGGTGAGGCTGGCGACAGTGGGGTTCTGAGCATCGTACAGGTTGTAGAGGGCCTGGTAGATGGGGGCGTTCTCCTCGTAGTCTTCCTGGAGGGGAAGGGCATCGACGAGGGCGGGCAGGACACGCGCGACGAACTCGGGGTTGGGGTTGCGGATGATCATGCGGGAGATGCAGCCGGAGACATTGTCGACCATGCGAGACTCCTTGATCTGAAGGAGGGGCTCGAGCTTCTCCAGGACGGTGGGGTACTGGGAGATGGTCTTGTCGGTGGCCTGGGAGTTGAAGATGAGCTGGCCCATGGCGTAGGCGGCGTTGGACTTGGCAAGGGAGTCGGGGTCGGTCAGGCGGTGGGTCAGGACGGGCAGGAGAGAGTCGGTGAACTCGGTGACGGCCTGGCCCATGTACTTGACAGCCTCGGCAATGACGCCAACCGCAGTGGAACGCTCGAGAGACTCCTGGGAGCTGGCGAACTTGAGGATGGGCTGTTGGTAAACTCTCCACATCTCGGCGAAGTCACTGCCGAGGACAGTGGCGAGGCCGAGAATGACGTCGAGGGCGGTGTCAATGACGAGCCAGTCGAACTCGGAAGAGCCCTCGGCAGCCTCTTCCTCCTCCTCCTCACCGAGATCCATCTGGCAGGGATGAGAGCGAGTGATGAGGCAACCGAGGATAGTCAAGCTGCTCTTGAGCAGCTCGTTGTGTGTAAGGATGGCGGGACCGCATGACTTGAGGGTGGCGGCGATGTTGCGGTTGATCTCAGTAATGACAGAACTATTGGGACGTCAGCAAAATGCCCGATTACATGCTAGCCATGAAAATGATGAAGATGCCCAATGAATCAGACGTGATCAATCGTGTTCTCAGCAACCGCACTTTGTGCGTCTGAGTGAGCTGGGTATAACGAGAGTTACTCATCCTTTAGGGCAGGGGAACGGGGAAGTAAAGTAGAGATGATGGGGTGCATACCGTTCGCTGTCCTCCTCCCAAACACTGAGAGTGGCCTCAACAACAGACTGGCCGAGGTCGTTGATGACCTGGCCGGGGTTCTGCTTGGGGGGGTAGCCAGCCTCCCACTTGGCGCCGGTCGACTCCTCGTAGAGTTGCCAGACGCGGGCGTAGGCGCGCCAAAGGGTAGAGATAGCAGCCTTGCGAGCTCCCTCGTAGGGGTGCTGAGCCAGGGGAGAAACCTTGCCCATGGCATCGGCAAGGTACTTCTCGATGGCAGCGCCGTCACAGGAGTGGGTGATGACATCGCCAAGAACCTCGAGCGCGATCTCTTGCTCAAGAGCGACGGCGGTGACACCGGCAAAGTCCTCAAGATCCTCCCAGTCGGCATCCTCGTCCATGTCCTCCTCATCGTCATCAGCAGCAGCCTTCAGGTTGAGTTTCTTGCCGTTGGAGATCAGCAGACCCTCGGGGATATCCTCCTCGGTAAGGCCAGGGATAGAGAGAGACTCCTCCTCGAGCTCAAGGCAGTCAAAGAGACCCTTGAAGACACCGGGAAGGAAGTGGGAGAAATCGTTGCCGTAGACCTTGGACAAAGAAGCCCAAAGGATGAAGCTAGTCTCCTTGAGGCGAGCGTTGTCGAGGCTGAGAGCCTCCTCACTGGCCTTCATGAGGTCCATGACGTAGGGCTGGAACTCCTGGGCGCCGACAGCGTCGGCAATGCGGCCCATAGAGTCGCAGACAGCCGAGCGGAGGTTCAGAGCCTCCTCGCCGTCCTTGATGGCAACGTACTGGCCAAGCGCACCCATGACCTCAGCGAAGTAGGGCTTGAACTCCTCGCGACCAAGAGCGGCAGCAATGGCGCCAATGGCGCCGGCAGCACCACCCTTGACGGAGAAATCCTCGTGGTGGAGAAGCTTACCCATGGGGACAATGAGCTTAGGGCCAAACTCCTTGATGAGGTCGTCCTCAAGACCCTCACCAATGAGAGAGTCAAGCGCACCGCAGACAGCACGGATAACTCTGACACTCTGGCTGTCGGTAGAGCCAACGACGGCCTCGAGGTTGGTGAGCAGGGCACCGATGAGCTCGCGGTGCTTGGGGGCGAGCTCATCAGCCATCTCGTCGGCGAGGTGGATGAGACCGACGAGAGCAGCGTGGCGGACGGAGACGTCCTGGTCGTTCAGCAGAGTGAGAACGATGGGCAGGAGAGGCTGAATCTGGGTGGCGACGAAGTCGGGGGCACCCTCGGAAGCGGTGCCGAGAGAGAGCATGGCGGACTTGCGGTGACCAGGGTTGGGGTTCTGGGCGAACTGGGGGAACTGCTCGAGCAGAGGCACAATGACCTGGCGAGGGGGCAGGTCGTTGGCCAGCTGATCGATGAGAGCCAGGGCAGTTCTGGCCGGGGAGTTTTCGTCGTCATCATCGTCAGTCTCGATCTCGGTGACAATCTGCATGCTCTTGACCATGAGAAGGGCACCCATATCTTTCATGCCCTGGATCTTCATGCGGCGGTAGCGAGCGCACTGGCTGAGGAAAGCCAGAGATTGCGAGCGAGCCTCCTCTTCGACCTCGTTGTTGATAGCGAGCTCGAGCATGAAGTGGATGAGGTCCTTCAGGTGGGGACCCAAGAAAGAGGAGTCGAAAGCCAGGAAAGACTGGAAGACCTCGAAGACATCACGGTAGTAGTCGTCGTTGCCCTCGGAGATGGCGTTCTTGAGGATCTCAACCATGGGCTGGACGAGCTGCTGGACGAGCTGAACGCTTTGGGTATCCTCCTCGGGGTCGATGATCATCAGAAGAGCGCCGATAGATCTGACAGAGTTCAGGCGGACATCGGCGCTCGCAGGATCGACGATGGTCTTCTGAACCAGGCCCAGAAGCTGCTGGGCCTGCTCAGTGAAGTGGGTGGGGTCGTTGTCGAGCAGAGCGAAGAGGATGTAGGAGCCGACCTCGCGGTGAGCAACGTTGTCGGCAATATTGAGAGACAACAGGCCGCGGACGAAGTCCTGGCCGTCGCCATCCTCAAGATCGAGACCAATAGCTCCAGCGAGAAGACGCGACTTGGAGTGACGGGAGGGAGCAGACTGATCGCTCAGAATGCTGTCCAGGATGTGCTTCTTGGCGGCCTCGCGCTGAGAGGCGTCAATCTTGGTCCAGTGTCTGGGGGTCAGGCGCAAAGCCTGGACGGAAGCCAGCTGTCGGATGGCGGCGTCATCGTGGGAGACGGTAATCTCGATGAGAAGCAGAAGAGACTCGGGCTTGGAGTAGTAGTTCTTCTGAAGCTCGGCCGTGACGGCCTTGACCTTCTCAGTGTCGGCTGTAGAGAGCAAAGAACAAATCAGCAAGACAGATTTCGCGGAAAATCAAGTGTGATGGACCGGATGAAAAAGCAAAATTTATAGGCGAAAAAAGCACGAGGAAAATAAGCGAGGGCGACGAAATGAGGCAGACGGGCTCGACCAGGTTTGCGGCCGGGGTGGCACAGGGCGATGGGGAATTCGAAGGGGAGTTGAGTAAGGTTACTTACGAATCTGGCTCGCTTGGAGCAGCTGGACCAAGTTTCCTTTATCCATCTTGAGGTTCTGTTGGAGTCTCGTCGTCCTCACAACTATTCGCAAAAGAAGGAAAAGACGAGGAGGAGAAGAAGAAGGAAAAAGGAGAGAAGGAGGTGAGAAGGGGAGAGGAAAGGGAAGTAAAGGCCCGGCGCAACTGAATTTTTATCCAAGCACAGAAGGACCAGGACGGGGTGTGTCGGCCAGTTGTTTTGTTGATGCCCGAACCACCTATGACACGCCGCAACGACGAAAAAATAAAAATAAAAATAATGAGAAAATAATAAAACCACCAGCCAAATGACAGCTTTGGAGGCAACCGCGGACTTTCACCACACAAAATTTTAGGGGACCAGTGTGAAAATTTCGAGGTGAGCCCCGCCACCACTGATAAGATAAGGAGGGGTAGAAGGCGTCGAAGCCTGAAGGAACCTGGAAAGAAAAAAGAAATTGATGCAAGGCGGGGTCAAGTCCAGGTACCCCTCCTCTACTTTTCCTACGCGCCTGCAGAAAATGCGTAACGACAGCATGCTTCTTGGTACGTACCCGTTCTGCCCCTCCATTCACGTGCTCTTGACTCTCGAATCTTCACTTGCATTGTTCACCTCCATCATCCATGTCGGGAGCCATAATACTGCGCTATGTCTTCAGACTGCCTGGCCAATCTGTCTTGGGTAATACAATGAGCTTACTAAACCATATGAGGCAATAAGACAGGCGCGGCTCGTCCACATTACCTTCCACGCTTGGTCATTGCTCACCTTCTTGCTAGTCTTGGTGTGCAACCGCAGTCAGTCAACATTGCAACTGCTTTTGTAATTGGGTGTACATTTTGCTCCCTTGAAGATATTCTTCTGGTTTTTGGAAGCCCAAACATTGTGTGAATGACTCCTGCTGTCTTGCTGTTGTTGAGTCTATGGGCATATGGGAGTAGTCCATCTTCATGCCTTCTACAGCTACCAGCATGGCTTCCGCCATGTGCAGCTTTACTTACCTGATACTAAAGTCGATGAGCAGAGGCCTCCATTTGAGATTGGTGTTGCGAGAAGAATTTTCAACAAGATGCCGCATAAATTGTGGGCTCGGTCTCGTTTCGAGCCATGCCATGCCGAGCTTCTTCACCGACACTTTCAAGTCACCGGACTATTAGCTCCACTTTACCCGACACGGATCCGGCTTTGGTTTCTCCATACTTCGGCCGGTTCCGGATGAACATCGGGCGGGTGCCGCGGCTGGTTCTGTGCAGTGAAGCCGCGCTCTAATTTGATATGACATAACTTCATCTGCCCTCGGTTTGAATTCGTTTTCTTTCCTCATCAGCTGCAAATAATCAATCTGGGTCTACAAAATGCGTTCCAAGACAAAGTTGATGAGGCCGAGCTTCTCATCCCTCTCAATATTCTCAAGTATATTCCCGGCTCATGGCTTATTTATCATCTGAGGTAGTTATTTGTGGGCTAAACATTCCGTATCGCGTCGATCAGATCAATGGATGTGGAATGCATCAAAGTTCCACTTCAAGCAGCAGTTTGAACTATGATAGTTGTTGCTAGCCATGCTCAATAGTCAGGCGATATCCAATGTGAGCTTGAAGAGCCTAGGTAGGAACAGTTCGGTAGCTAAATGGTCAAAGTCAAAACAAGCAAAAACTTCAAGATTCACTGTAAGCCAATCATGAATACCAAGTAAGCTTGTATCACCCAAGCAACGAAATTTTCATGTAACGCAAATAGGCAGAGGCAGGTAGCCCCGTCTCATTATGATTGATTATGCTTCTATGTAAGGAATGTATCGTGATATGCATATGCCAAAGGATTGAATAGCGCCGGTTCCATGCAATGTCGGGTGTCCTCCCAATCGAACACCCTCCAATTATTTGATGCTGATTAATATGCCGTACTTGTCGTTAAGTCGCTTGAGTGTCGTCGCAATTTACAAACCACAGGCGTCAAGGCCGACCTGGGTAGCCTGGGCATCAATGCGGCCAAGCTGAGCAGCCTGGCCGTTGGTGAGATCGTTCATGGCGCCAAGAGCCAAGTTGAACCCGGAGCCAGCGTGGTCGATGGCGAGAACGTTGATGCTCTTGCCGTTGTAGGTGAGCTGCCAGCAGGTACCGCACTATCGTGTGTGTTAACAAGTGTTGGCGAAGGTATGAGGAAAGAAGAGTGAAACTTACGTTGGGGGAGTTCCAGCCGGCGATGGCGTCAGCGCCACCGATGTAGGGGAACTTTGCGACCTGGCCCTGGTTCTGCCATCCGTACTTTGTGATGAGGCCGTTGGCACCGTCGGAGCAGGAGACGGCGGTCAGGGAGCGGGAACCGTCGTCGTAGCCGGTGTCGTAGGAGACGGAGACGGCGGCCGCGGCGGCGATGGAGGAGAGGATGGTGACGAGGTTGGAGAACTGCATCTTGAATGTGGTGTTTGGGGTGGTGAAGGTGTGGTTGAGGTGGTGTTGTAGATGGAGCTAGGGAAGCTTGTTTGTAGAGTTGTATGATTGTAGTAGTTGGAGATGCTGGTGTAGAAGCTGATGAGGTTGAGAGAGAAGTTAATCGAAGGAGGCGAGTCTTCGGTCTCTTCTTATACAGCCTCGATCTCAGCTCATCCCTAACAATGATCAGCCTCTTCACTACTTTAGGCTCCATCACCAGACCCGAACCGAAGCGGATCATGGTCTCCAACGACAAAGACAGCAAGAAGGCGGGAAAAAGTCATCCATGACGTTGCGGTCTCTCCGGCAATAGCGTCATGTCGTGACATGGCCGGCAACAGGACCCTTGGCCGGCTTGGCGAGGACTCCATACTACATGTCACATCGTATGGGATGACTGCCGGAGAGGGGACAAGCCTTCCCCAGGGTTCCTTCAATTCGTATTGAGCGGCGCAGTTTACGGGAAGCAAGGGAAAAGAGAGAGTTGATCCGTAGTCTGTAGAAAAAGCACCACCTGCACTGCCGATCACAGATCTGGTTTATTGACGTGGGGAAAGGGCCACTAGAAGGAGGCGAGGATTATTCTCGTATTCACTAGCCCCGATTTCCCAGCGCCGTTAGGGGGCTCACGCTCATGGCATGGGGCGGGAACAAACACGCGATGCCTCGAATTGGCTGCTGCTGCGACGGACCGGCGACGGTGTGTAGTTGACCGTCGCATGCGACAGGGCTGTCATCCTGGGCTGTTTTTAGCAATTAAACACCGCTAAGGTTATTTGGGTTTAGCATTCCCTGGTTCCGCATCTTTGCCCCGGTTTGCCAGCCTCTCTTTCCTTCCAGCCGCTTGAGAAGGGAGAAGTAAACTGATTCCGAATGAGACTATCACAACTCACCGTATGCTCTTTGGAACAAAGTATTTTGCTTTGTTTTTTTTACATCCTTCTGAACTTATTTAGGCCGTCGCAGAGGAGCCTCCTCGATTCAATATGCATGACATCGCTCATTTGTGCGTCGGGCGACTTTCCCGCCAACAGGTGTTGATCTCTTGTTTTTCCCCACACAATGCCGGCGGGACGTAACGTCAGGTGGCTCTTTTTTCTTTCGTGTTGCTTCTGGTCGCCAGAAACGGTTTCTTCGCCAACGCATGCGTCCGCTGCCCGCTGCAACCTTACTGTTTCCTCGTCGTACAGGAAGAGGAAAAAAGACTTGACATGAAAAACCCCGAATCCGAGTGGTCGGGGCTTGCATCCTCGGAGGATTGGGGCTGGCGTTCTGCGATGCAAACGTCGAGGGTCATGGGCTTACGGCTGTGGCGGGCGCCATCCCACGTTCAGATGAGCCCCAAAAGTCAGACCTACGTACCGCAACCACGGGCACAGCATGAAGAGGAGAGACCTCGACGCCAGTGAGCGCCGGCGCTGAGTCTAACAAATCGTAGCTCGCTCATGATGGCGAAGCAGTAGGGCAGTGGGCAACTTGGTAGCCCTTAGCCCTCATTCGCCTTCCGTCTATTGGCATAAGGAGCGCTTCGTGCTGACCATCCGCGGCGTCGAGCAACGTTACAAGCGCGCAAGCGCGGATCAGCACGTGCAGTCTCACTCGTCTGCGACAAATGGGCCGATCGCTGTGTTGGTCGCTGCGTCGCCGTCCACGGGGTGTCCGATGTATCCGAGCTTCGCCGTCCTTTTCTTGAGATGCTCCTCTAAGTGATCGTCCTTGAGCTGAGAATAGATGTTGGTCATGGCCACAACGCTTGTGGCATCTGCATAGCGAATGAATCTCCATCCGTAGCTCCGCAACTCCAGAATGAAGCTTTCCGATGCGATTGGCAAGCATTTGCGATGGACGGTGGAGTATGCGGTTGGCTCGGCAGAACACGAGCTCTTGTCCTGATCCCCGCTTGCTTTTGGAGTTCCTGATAGATCTTCGACGAGGGAGGCGGTGAATGGTCGTCACTGTGAGACCCCTCCTGGCAGCGAGTCCTTCGGAATTACATTCCATGCTTAAGGCGGGTCTTCGTGAAGAGGGCCACGATCATTTCGAGTATTGGGAGAAAGATGCCCAGTCAGGCTACTGACTCGGCTGTCTGCAGTCTCGGGGACTACCCGAAGGCGAGTTGCTCGCAGGAAGACGGCGATGCGAGATGGAGTTTGGAGATGGGCTGATGTAAGGCCGGGAAGAGAATAGATTAATACGGATGACATCCCAACTTGTCAAGGGGAATGCTATCCAAATCGCTGCGATAGATCACGAGGAGCTCCTCAAGAGATCGACACTTCTGTGGTCCGCCTGAAGTATTGCTATCATCAGACGAGCATCTTGACCGAGTGTGGAACTCTTGGCAGTTTGTTGACGAGGCTGGTTGTGTTGGTAAGTCGACAAGTCAAAAGGCAACAGATGCCACCAGCTTCTGAAATCAGTCGAAAGCTGAGAGCAGTGAGCAGTATGTCACACAGCCTGACCCCGGGATGAGGCATGAGATGTAGTTGCAAGATGCAGCTGTCATTGGCAAGAGGCTCCGAGCAGAGAAAGTCAAAGGAAATTGGATGAGAAGGAAGAGGCTACGCGATAAGATAAGATAGAGCTGCAGGTGTGGTTACCTCATTTCAGTGAGGTGAGGTGCGCTGAGTGGAGGATGTTCAGCCTTGGAGCAGGGCGATAAGACACTGACACTGCGCTGAGAGCTGACCGTGCATTGAGTAGCATCCAGTACTCTCATTGGCCAATGGCCGCCCGGAGGGACACCCCGCACTCGAAGGGGACGTACCTGTGTACACTGTAGGGCTTCACCCCACCAGGAAGCAGCGCCGGGCCGCTGAGACGCTCCGGTCATCGGGCGACGTCCAATTTTTTTGAGTCACGAACGACACCAGTTTAAGCAATACTGAGCTAGACTCACTCTCATTTTCACTTTTCTGCGTGAGATTTCATACTCGTCTCACGTAAAAGCCACCAGAAGGTATCACAGATCCATTCCATAACCTCCATTAAGACAACCGTCGATCGACGTGAAGCTTTCACCCCGCCTCACCGAATTGATCTGAACCCCTCACCTCATCCTATCTCCTCAGCCCACACACACTCACACACTCACCCCCTTCCCTCATCCAACCAACTTACACCGCCCGCCAGCCTCGCCTACCATGACCAAAGAAACATTCGTGATCAAGACGCCCTCGTCCTCGGCCAACATCGGCCCCGGCTTCGACGTCATCGGCCTCGCCCTCTCCGTCTACCTCGAGCTGCACGTCACCGTCGACCGCTCAAAGACCTCCTCCTCGGAGCCCCTCAACTGCCGCCTCACCTACGAGGGCCAGGGTGAGGGCTCCTCTGATATCAGCCTCGACCCGTCCGTCAACCTCATCACCCGCGTCGCCCTCTACGTCCTGCGGTGCCACGGCCAGCGCATGTTCCCTGTCGAGACCCATGTCCACATCAAGAACCCCATCCCGCTCGGCCGCGGCCTCGGTAGCTCCGGCTCCGCTGTCGTTGCCGGCGTCATGCTCGGAAAGGAGGTCGGACACCTGGATCACCTCAGCTTGGACAGACTATTCGACTTCTGTTTGATGATTGGTGAGTAACCCCTTTCTTCAGTATTAATACCCTCGACATCCCCAGTGCAGTGTTACTCACAAAAAAACCAGAGAGACACCCCGACAACGTCGGCGCCTCGCTATACGGCGGCTTCGTCGGCACCTATCTCCGCCCCCTGAAGCCCGAAGACGTTCAGCGCATCGAGATCCCCCTCAGCGAAGTCCTACCCGCCCCGGCAGGCGGCGTCGACACGGGCGAGACCCCGCCGGAGCCGCCCCACGGCATCGGCCACCACATCAAGTTCCCCTGGGCCAAGGAGATCAAGGCCATCGCCATCATCCCCGACTTCCAGGTCCCCACCCACCTCGCCCGTGAGGTGCTGCCGCCTCACTACACCCGTCCCGATGTTGTAAGTGCCTCTTGACCCCCAAAAGGGGCATCGTTGCGTTTTTCCTACCTCGACTAACCCAAAACGCAGACCTTCAACATGCAGAGAATAGCTCTTCTCCCTGTAGCCCTGGGCACTTCCCCCCCAGACCCGGAACTCATCCACCTGGCAATGCAAGACAAGATCCACCAGCCCTACCGCCAGACCCTTATCCCGGGCCTGAGCCAGATCGTCGAGGGCATGTCCCCCAGCACGCAGCCGGGCTTCCTCGGCGTCTGCCTCTCCGGCGCGGGTCCCACCATCCTCGCGCTCGCCACGAGCAACTTTGAGGAGATTGCCAACAAGATCATCAAGATTCTCAGGGAGAACAACGCCGATAAGAACGTCGGCTGCGAGTGGAAGATTCTGGAGCCCGCTGAGGGAACGCAGGTTATCCGGTGAGAGGCGAGAATGAGCTGGCGAAAGGAAAAAGGGTTGAAAACTTAGAACACGGATTTGGGCGAGTGGCCACGTTATCAAGCATTTAGAGGTCGGGAAATTTAGAATCTCGTTATGATACCCAGACGACCACCGGGAAGTCCGACCCGTTCTATGGCCATCCTGAGGCTTCTTGATCTACTTGCTTTGCAGTACTCCATCGGTCGACCATGTCGCGACCTTGTCCAGATATGTCCTCAACCTGTCCTCAAACGCCTCCCCATTCCAGCACTCTCTGCCGTCGATGACCTCTCTCCGAGGCGGACCAATCTGCTCGATAACGAAGCCGGCCGCCACAGACCCATACGCGGACGCAAGCACCGCGTCATCCGTTCTCGCGAAAGCAACTGCAAATGCTCCGAGGAACGCATTCCCGGCGCCTGTGGGGTCTTGGACTTTCGAAGAGCCATGGTCGTAGAAAGGGGGCAGCCATATCGGGTTGCCGCCCCGGGGAATCGTGAGACAGCCCTGTTCGCCGCACCTGATGACCGTGACCCGCGGTCTGTTCCGCACTTCCTCGAGCAATGCAGAATGCCCCGATGCCTTGATATCACTTGAGAGGTTGATGGCATGGTATTCGATAAGTGCCCTATTGTAGGGTATCCCAGGGCCCTCGTGCATGCCCTTCATACGTAGGAGTTCGTGGTCGTTTGGAGAACAGATATCTGAAAGGTGGAGGGCTCTCATGTGCTCGGCCTCGCGGTCGTGAATGTTGATAGGTGAGGGTTCCCATGCGATTAGGGAACTTGGGTTCTCCATTTCACCGCGGAGGTTTGTGAGGGTTTCCATATGACGTTCGAGATCTTCTGGTGTCGCTAGGGTGTGAACCACCGAGGATCGAAGAAGCGGTTCAGGAAGCCGGGCTAGATTCGGGTGTAATGGTGGCACAGTATATCGAAACGTCTTTTCTGCGAGTCGATGTTAGTCCGCGTACGTGATTCATGCAGGAAAGATATCAGCAACTCACTTCCAAAGGCATCATTCTCATATTCCAAAAGACCTCTCGTTGACAGCCTATCCGGCGTCTCGTCATAATGAACGGTGACACCCCATCCCGCAATCTGCTGTCTCACAGCAGTCGGGAAGTCAGATCCAGCCGTAATGACACAACACACATTCGCAGACTCATTTTGCGGAATGGCAAGGCGTGCGCCGAGAGTACCTAACCAATATTAGAAGCCGAGCTTCACCCTCTGAAATGTTCCCAAGAAAGCGACACCGAGGAAGAAGAAGCCAACAATAGGTGAGGCTCAAAGTCCGGCTGCCACAGGTTCCACTCACCATAAAACCCAGAACCGCCGGGAACGTCGCGAAGAACTCTCCCGTCCGGAAAGCGGAGCTCATCAATCACAACCATGCCGAGCGAAATAAAAGCCGGAGCCGGCGACCCCATCCCCGGCTCCGGACCGCCCGGCGATTCGGACATCATGATTGGCTATTCACGTTTGGCAGGTCCCGGGGTGCTTAGACTCATTACGCCCCGGAATGAGATGGCAGAAGTTTGAGGTCTTGTTGAGAGAGACACACCACACCCGGCCCCCGTTTGAGACCTTTTCGCCCGCAGCCAAACACGTGGGCGGGGTGAGGCGAAATGATTGGATCCTCGTACTTCCGAGCTGCGCTCCCTGCGAAGGGCTGGAGAATATGGATAGGTACGCAAGGTATGGGGGGAGGCCCATGCCAAAAAGGTTGTTACGACGATGTCCATCCATCTCCCGGGCCCGGCCCGTCTCTTTGCTCATCCGCGGATCTCGAATAGATGATATCTGCCACACCAGCTTGTTGCTCTATGTTTCAAACGCCATTATCACAGCTCGTGGACCAATAACGCCACAGCGGCTTTAACGACGTATCGTTGGCCGCGGCCACTGTGTGTCCAGAGACAATCTCTTATCTTAGACAAGCTCCCGCGTCCGGTATCCTCGCCGCGACCGCCCCGAAACGTAGAATCCTCCCTGGCGATCCGCGTGTTTGAGATCATGAAATGTGACTGGGTACTGAGGCGAAGACTGCACCTCGGATTCGTGGATTAGGGGCAGCATGGGAATGAGCGGTGAATGTGAAATCGTCCGCATCTCATTCGCCTCACTGAGTGTTCCAATGTAAGAGGCTCAGAGAGGTAGGCATAGGTAGGGTACTCCCGAGTGCCTGGATGCCAATCACGCGTTCCTGATCACCAATCTCGAATAAGCCAGGCCCGGCGGCATGTTTCTTTTTGAATGATCCTTATTTGTGCGTGTTGGTATCTAAATCGTCGGCGCGCATACATACCTACCCTTTCAGACAGCATTGCATTTGCATTTGCATGGAACATATGCGTACTTACACATGAAGTAGGCATTCGAGAAGGCAAAACAGTAGAACGAGGCCATCGATATCGCGCCACATGTAGGCGCCAATCGTAATTACTACATGAGAGATTCGCGGCGTGGCCGGACGCAGATGAGGCGTGTATCAGTCAAGCCACCCCGTCTGGAGCTCCTTCGCAAGAATGAGCTCCCCATGGGATTCCCGATAATGGATTTCCACAGTGTAGTTCTTCTTTCAAGGTACAATCTTGTCAAAGAAGCCAATCCGAAGCATCCTGTCAGTCTCCCCAGCACAACTAACCTGGTCCAAGAATCAAACTTCATACACGGGAGCGGCAGACGTCGTCGCACGGCCGTCGCCCCGTCCGAGACGCCATGGGCTACTAAAAATACCGGCGCTGGGGAATAACAAGAGTCGAACCAGAATTTCCAGACACACGCCAGAAGGAACAGACTCCAGGGCCTTCCCTTTCGAGGAACCGGGCCAGTGGTTCCCCTCAGAACTTTTTCCCTCGCACAGACTCGGCCCTGATTCGTGTGTCTTTTTTGGTGGTTCCAGCTATTAGAGAATTGTCCGAACGACCCCCACGGCGACGGGTTGGTCTGATGTTCGGCGATAGATACCTCGCTCTCCGACCTCTTCTTCTCGGTTTAATCCGTCCGCTTGCATGGGCGCGAGTATCAGAAAGTTCGGGATTCTAGGCCTGCTTCTTCGGCGCTTCTCCTTGCCGTCGTCATCAAGGATCCGTTTTTGAAGGCTTCTTCATGAATCAGGTTCTTGTCGTCTCGATGGAGTCTTGTTCATGACTTCATGGTCCATGGGGGGTGAATATCGCCGAGTTGCTCGGAGGTCTAGTTCGGACAGCGAACAACAGATTGAGACGCCGTCTGAAGTGTAGCTTGCCACACCTTGCATAAGCTTCAAGGACTGGCAGTGAACTATACGCGGATGAGAGGGGAACAATTTTGAAGGTGCCGTTCGCACCGAGTAGGGGTGCACAAGACCGATTCAAGATGCGCTGTTTGCTTACCCGCCCAACCTGGCCATTCGAACCGTCAAACATCCTCAAGTCGGAGAACGATTGCCGTACAACTGTCGTGGGTCGCCGTCTGTGACGGTGGACATTTCGAGAAGGACATGGGATTCTGGCAAGGTTTCCCAACGATCTGGCCATGCGCCGATCGTCCTTCTTCTGTGGCCAATCATACCGACGCCAATTCAGTGAGTAATTCGACCTGCGGCAGCGGCACAAACACCCCCGGGACGGTGGATCTGAACCCCAAGCGGTGAGCCCAAGAAGCTATGGAGCTCCCCTGAGCTTCCACGTCCCGGCTTGCCTACCAACCACCAGCGTATCGTGCCAGTGTGTAGCTTCGCTCTGTGTATCTGTCCGCCATCTCGTTTATACCTTGATGCACTGTCCCAGGTGCAATTTCCACCATGTTGGCAGGCAAATAGATTGGCCTTGGCTCAGTGCGATCTTCGGAGGGTTAATTCAAGAGCCCAGAGTTAAGCCTCAACGGTTCGCACTGTCCGCCATCTGGCCCTGAGCGACTGGCCAGTGATGTCGAGCGAGAGAACCCCATCCAGGCCAGACATGCCCAGCCGACAAGGGCGATCATGGGGTTGCAGGTCCCCCGGCGGCAGGGGGGGAATACGCTAACCAGCCCCAGCATGTCTTGGTTGGCAGGCGTGGCAGGGCAGGGCGGTACCTATGTTACGACGATTCTTTGGGACAATCCCAGGGGCGACCACGGCGAAAGGAGAACTTGCGATCCAAAGAGGCCAGAGGCCAGAGTCCAGAGTCCAGGACGGAAGCTCGACGAGAGTGTCTAAGAACGGACGACGAAAACAGGAACGGGAAGCGCTACGATGGCCAAGCCAGCCGTTGCTGAAGAGAGAGAATAATAGCGAGGATGGATGGAGACGACGGAAAAAGGACGCCAATGCGCGTCTCGGTCAACAAATCTTCAAGTGGCAGACCAGCCGTGCCTTAGCCCTGAGCGAGTCTGACGGTTCGTCCAGCGGGCCCTGACACGCCAGAGTAAGGTGTAGTAACAGCGAGCGTCAGTGGTGCGTCAGTGGTGCGTCTGTGGTCCAGAGTGCGCGGGTGTGAGAGCGAAGGAAGTGTGAGCTGGCTGCTGAGTGTTGTACTCCGTTCAGATGGCTGTGTTGGTGACGGTTGCTTGGGCTGTTGACCGAGAGGTTTGTCGAAGAAAGAAGTATCCTCGTACCTTTACTAAGGCACCTTAAGTAAGCACTGGTACGTAGTGTGGTGTGAGTGGGGGCAGAGGGACGGGAAGCCGGCGTGCATGTACCGGGGGACCCGCAGCTGGCCCAAGCTCCTCAACGTCTCGAAGCTTTTGGTTTCCCTTCCAAGTTCCCTGTCCTTCTTTTCGCCTGTCCCCCGTTTCTGTCTTCTGTTCCTGCTCGCCTCGAGTTCCCTCCCCCCAAGCACCAAGCAGGGACCTGGAAACTGTCAAGGCGAAAGTCAACCCGCGCTGTCAGTGCCAGTCAATATTGTCGTAGCCAAGCTCCTTTTGATTCATAAGTGGAAATTGTAGTCGACAAGGAGTCAATAACGCTTCACGCTTCCCCGGTGCACAGCCTGGGAGCCAGCCATGCCAACTCAGCTCAACAAGCATTTTGATGGATACCTGACGTTTCGATGGGTACGGAGGGCGCCGCGCGATCTGCAATTCCGCATAGTCATATTCTCAAGTTAATGCCGTCCCTGAAAATCATCACAAACGTCGACACCGAGCCGTGGAGCCAGCCACGTAACAGTGCCTAAACTCCGGTGACATTGGCCAGCGATACTGGCTGTGTATTCACTGGCGCGCCCAGGCGACTCTATCATGCGACGGAGCTGTGGAATCCCAGTTTGGTATCTGGGGTTTTCTGTTTACTCCTGCTCTGCTACTGTGACAATCTGTCCAGGGACCAGCCAGGCTTGAAAGGGTTGTGGATGTCTCTATTTCTGTTGAGGAGGGCGTGTCTAACAACACCCAGCCTGTTCCTTATCGGTATCACCGGGAACCCCCCAAGAGCCCATGGGGACGTTGGAACGTGTCTGTCTGACATCAACCTATCGCCGTTGCCTCTGAGTCTGCTTCGTCTCCTTGACCAGCGTCGTCCCCTGCATCTTCAGTGTCAATCTCTTAGAGGGAACCGCTCGTCATCCCCCCCTCCATCAACTTCCTCGCCTTCACACCACCACAAGTCGCTCGTCTCTTCGATCATCGAACTTGGCATCACGATGGGAACTATGACAATCTGACACCCGAAAGCCAGTTCGCAGTTGGCACTAGTTTAGACTCGCACAACCAAGCAAATCACTGCACGGTGACACCAACCGCGAATTTGATAGGTTTCTGGGTTGGGGTTGGCGGAATAGGCTCGGCCGTTCTCGCTCAATCTTCCACCCTCCTCCCTATGGACAGAAGCGCTATGGCAACCCACGCTCGCCTACTGCTCCTACCTTACTGCTTACCTCCCGTCCGGTGCCCGCCTTGGCAGGGTCACGAAGCTGCTTCATCGCAGTACCCGACCACCTCGAAGAAACCAAGTGAACCACCGAACCCAGTCCAGGCTCCACGGGTAGAGTCTTCTTTGCCTGGACGTGCTCATCGCATACACGTGCCCTATCCTTGCTCTCTCTCGTCCTTGCGCATCGATGGATATGTCTCTCTTGTCTCCAGCGCCTCGTTTCCTGCCAAGTTTAGATAGAGTACTGGGCCCACTGTCACAGTGAATCTGCAAACAGCAGCCGTTCCATTCTCCATAGAACGGAACTAGATTGGCACGATTGGCACGGTTAGAATCTGTGTCCGACTCCGCGGGGGGTCACTGAAAGGTAAGTATCAGTCCTCACACCACCACCACAATGCAGAACCCTGGGTTCAGCGCCAGTAGATCCCAGATCCAGGAGCGGTGACGGTAACAGCAACAGCATTTTACAAAATCCCTGAGAGCTTTGAGGGGAGTTGGGGTAGGTTGGCTGGAAATACATGCCATACCCGCGCCATTCCCCTCCCGTCGTCAGCTCACGCGGCGCCCCGCGCAGATCGGGGCGGTCTGGTGCCCAGACTGCTGAGTGCTCCCCGACTCCTGCTTGGATTTCTGTTGTATAATAGTTGGAAAATAGTGTGGCCACTACGGATGCTCATCCGCAATACCCACCAAGCTACGTACAGCCAGTCTGACGATGGACTTGCCCATGTAACTTCATAGTCTACGTGATCTTGCCTCGCGACTCGTAACTCACTGTAGAGTTCGTCGGCTCCTCTGGAAACTAGAAGGACGAGACCAACTGCATCCGCGGGGAACAGACTAAACAAGGCTCGCCTTATGTGCATGCGTGGTGGCACAATAGCGTTCCCACCCATGGGGCAGAATGCCGACACATACATTGAGGTGCGTCTCTCTCTCCCCCACTCAACCAACCAAAATAACCATGACTTGTTCTCCCTGAGGCCCCTGCTGATCTGATTGGATCCCTCCTCAACAATTACCAGGGGGGCCATCTCACTCACTCAACTTACTCTCACTCTCACGGCAGTATACTCTTAGCACAACATTGGCAGCTTACAGGCTCAACCAAGCTCTACAGATCGATAGCGCTATACTCATTGGCCATACTAATGGAAAGTCAAGCCCAGAAAGTATGCGGAAACGGATACCAAGTGCCTGCTGGCAAGGGTATCTCACCCACTCCCGGCACCCGGCTCTCACCCTCCGCCAAAGGCCAAAGGCCATGCCATGCCATGCAGGCTGTCCTCCGCCGTTCACCGGACCTCCGGGTACATCCACCTCATTCGTACCTCTTACACGGACAACGGGCGCGACCTGTACTTTGACCCTGATTCCACGTTTCTTAGCAACGCAAGTACCTTTCTTTTCTCATTCCCTCGTAAGGTAGGTTCAGATAGGATGCAACTCTTACCGTTTACCTTAGTCTGCCACCATACCACACTCTCACTCACCACTTCCACCAGCACAACCGCAACCGCCGTTCTCATCCCATCCCATCCCCGAACCCAGACCAGACCTGGGACCGCCCTCCCCCTCCCCTTCTATCTCTGTCTCTGTCTCGATCTCATCCCACCGCTCACTCCGTCGCATCTCATCCCATCCATGCCCCTACCCTCTCTCCAATCCAAACCTGTTCAAACGTATTCGCTGGCCCACCCTGGCCAAGTCCCCGTTCCAGTTCCCAGTGTTCCAGTTCCAGTTCCGGGGGTCGTCAGACAAGAGAGGGTGTGTATCTACGCCCTGTGTGCATGGAGGTGTACGTGTGTGTGTGTGAATGCTCGTGTGGTAAGATAGTGCGCGTATGTGTGTGTGTGAGTGAAGCTCTGTCTCGTTGTCTCTGATCTCTAATCTCTCTCCCGCCCTTCCCTCCTTCCGTCCGTTTGTATATCTGCCGTGCAACTCCCCCTCCATCTTCTCTTGATTCCCATCCATCCAACCATTCATCAACTCTACTACATCTGCCGTCCGTCCGTACACACGCATCTACTCTGCCACTCGCACTCAGCAAGCCCGAAGCAACCTCTCACTCTCACCTCACATCTGAGTCTCAAGACATCGTCACCAACCTCTTCCAACAAGCTATCAGAACTACGAGCCTGGTCGGCACTTGAACCCCAAAAACATCAACCAACACATCGGAATCTCTTCAAACCCCCCAACCCCCCAAAACCGCCAACATGTCGCGCATCACCGCCCCCGTCGCAAAGCTCACCCGCTCCATCAACTCCGCCGCCACGGCCAGCCGCTCCAGCGGCCTCCTCGAGTCTCACTACAACGTCAACCACGGCGCCGTCCTCATGCCGAAATACGCAGAGCTGCTCCAGAACCGGAGCACCCGCGAGCACGATGTATGTCACACTCTCTCCCCCCTCCCTTCCCCTCACTCCCCGCAGTCTCTCACCAAGAAGCTCTACTATTGAAATAAGAAACTCCAACTAACACAACACCACAGTCCGCCCGCACCCTGAGCACAACCCACCGCCCAACCCCCCAGCCAACCCGGACCTCCCCCTCCGTCCGCCAAATGCAAACCTTCTCCTCCGGCGCATCATCCTCTACCAACGCCGGCGGAATGGACTTCACGATCCTCCCCATCTCCTACGACCCCGTCCCCAGAAACGAATTCGCGGGCATGCGCATGCCCCTCCTCCCAGACTCCTTCACCACAAAACACCAATCCCTCTACGAGCAGACCCCCGCCTCCGCCGCGGACGCCCTCCCGCTCTCCAAGCCCGAGATCTCAATCATCGCCGCGCACCCGGAAAACGTCACCACCGCCGCCGCGTTGACGGAGGTCGAGGGCTTCGGCGTGGACGGCGTGGAGCTGAAGTGGGCTCACGACAGCGAGGCCGCTGCCGAGACGGAGGCGCACCAGCCCGGTTTGAGAGATTTGTGGAAGGGACTTGTTGATAACGTTGTTGGGTCGTCGCAGAAGCCTGCTTTCTAAGAGAAGAAAATTAGAAATGCTGTGTGCTCCGACGGAAGGGTTGGGATGATTGTTATGATGTGAGACTAAACAGCAAAGCGGATGATGTTACTTCAACGTCATGTTAGTATGTAGACTTGCTTGGATAGCAGTCGAGACAATTCTTTTTTTCATTTATCGTTGGTTTACAGGGTTTTAATTGCGATTCAGTTGGTAGGAACACCAACTTGACATTCACAATCGGGTACGAGTAGCATTTCAAAAATTCAATGGCTTCCATTTGGATCTTGCTTGAGCGGATCCAGCCCAAACTTCAAGCCTCATCAACTACATGCCAAGGCACGGTGACAATTGATTCCTAAAAACTTTTGATTGCCAATTTGGTATCGTCCGGTACCGTACACTCCTTTTCGCGGATATGTTTCGCGATCCTTAACATTTGCTTGCACCTCGGTGACTGAAAACCCCGAATTCATCGACCCTCCTCGTACATTACACAGGTGTCCATCCTGGCGCAATAACATCTACTTGTCGTCTGCCCCCTACGTCCTGTGCTCAATTGCCTGACGCACACCGTCCACCGACTCACCCAGGTATGAATCTAACTCGTCCAACCACTAGACACCTTTCTACATTTATCGCTTCTTCATGGTCGGGCGAGGCTTGCACTCATCCGCCTGAACCGGGTGCAACATGACCTTGGTGGGGTACGCCTGCGTGTTGTGCTGGAAGCCCTTAGACCAGTCATAACTGATACCGTATGCGAAGATGGATCCGGTCTTGTTGAAGGTAGTGGCCGTGATGCTGCCGCCGACCTGGGGGTAGCCCTTGAGACGGTGCTTGGCATCCTTGTCCCAGAAGTGGAAGGTGCCGTCAGAGCCGGCCGTGCTGAAGGTGCCGTGAACGGGGTGGAAGGAGATGTCATTGACAGCGTAGACGTTGGTGACGTTGTTGGCGGGAGGGTCTCGGTGGCACTTGAAGGAGAAGTTGGATCTGTTTGTGCAGTGTTAGCCGCCTGCCGCAATTCGTTCGCGTATTCACAGCAATCAAAACTTACGTAGCATCCTTGTCCTCGACATACTGAATCGCGCAACGTCCCTCGATACTACCAATGGCAAAGCCAGCAGCGTCCGCGAAACAGCTGACGACCCTCGTCTGCCACTTGAGAGGACTCTGCAGGGTCTTGTAAAATTTTGTCGGGTTCTTGAGGTCCACCACGTTGATGTACCGGTCGGCGGTTCCTATGACGAGGAGATCGTTTCGCACGTCGATCGTGTATACGCGTTCCTGGCAGGCCAGCGACGCCGCGGGTGTGGGCGAGCGCATGTCCCAGTACTTGACCGTCTTGTCCCAGGAGCCCGACACGGCCATCGGAGTACCGGACGACTCGAAGAAGCGGACCGACTTGACGGGCTGGTCGTGCTCGCCAATCTTGATTGTCTGCTGGGAGCCCAGGTCGCAGAGCTTGACGGCCTTGTCGGCGCCGCCAGAGAGAACTTTTGTGCCGTCCTTGTTGGAAGAAAGTTAGCCAGAGACTCGTTACGTATGGACGTAAGAAACGAAGATATCATACCTTGGACCAGTCGCAGCCCAAGACTGGGCCATCGTGTTCGTAGGCGTGCCGCCCTTCGCTCTGCCCGTTGGGGGCAATCTCGTATATCCTGACTTTCTTGTCCCAACTGGAGACTGCCAGGAAGTCGCTGGTCTGGTTTTGAGCGGGAGAGAAGGCGAGATCGGAAATGCTGTCTTCGGGTGGGTTGTTGAGAGCGACGTCCTGCTTGAGATCGCCGACCGTGTTGCTCGACGAGGCCGCCGATGCGGCGCCAAAGAGGCCAGACATGTTGTCGGTGTGTTGTCGATCGAGCTACGTAGTTGTGGTGTTTCTGCGCGGGCGGTAAGAATGGTGTCAGGAAATTTCGAAATACGCGTTGTCCTGTCGATCAGTGTGTCTGCTGAAGAGGATTGTTGGCAGTAGAGGCGGGCGGCTGGAAGCTTCAAATAGCTGTTGGGAATCGTCTCCAAGTGAAGCTTCCCGTCCAAATTCCACAGACCAGGCACGAAGGCAGTCGCGATGCGAAAAGTGATGGCCACCTTCCATTGGCTGAAAAAGCCACAAGGCTGGGTGCCTGACGTCCCTGCGCTTGAGCCACATCTCCGTTCAAAGGCAGGCAGAGAGAGAGAGGTCCCCACAGGACAGCAGCCACAAAACGAGCCCCACCTTACAGCTCCGAAACTTTTTTTTTCTTTATAAAAAAGACTGCAAGCTTCGCGTCTACTCTCTCTCCTTCTTCTTCTTCTCTTCAACCCCCCTCGTCCGACAAATCGCCATCGAAGCTCACAAACGGAGATTTCCTTCACGGGAGTCTCAACTGCGAAAGCTTTGGGAGAAAGTCCCCGGACACACGTTACTTTCCTGTCACAGGGGAAGCCAAAACGCCGCGGAAACGCGCCGCCATAGAAGCACAGCGGCTGACCTCCAAGACCTGCGTCCGGACGCAATGAGCTCTTTCACAACCCTGCCCCGTCGCTACATCGTTGGTCTTCTCTGCTCTTTCGAGACCCTGCTTTCGCTTCCCGGGACCCTTTGGATGAAGATATGAGTCCGCGCCTGGGGAGTTGCGAGTTGGGGATCATGGGTTAGAGGAGCTTTCGATGACGGGGTGGCCGTTGGTAGGGTCTTGCTTGCCGGGCGAATTCAAGGGTTCGTCGGAGGGTCTTTCGTCGAGATCGATAGGTATGCGATTGCCCGCCCACGACCTCTGTACTGAGGTTGGGGCGTGTTACTCGATGGGGCTTATTCTTGGTGCGAGGGGGGTTCAATCCAAACCTTTTGGGTTTTGTTTTCATGAGGGTTTCGTCTTCAATCTTTCTTTGTTGGTCTGCAAAGGGGCTAGACACCTACACTCTGGACTTCGTGGGAAGTCTCACCCGTCTATGATGCCCTGGATTCAACGGGAGATGTTGGGACACAGTTCAAGTTCGATGATGATTACCTATAGAGTCAAGCACTGACGGTGAGAGGCCTTAGGGTCCGCCAATGTGAGCGACAAAACATGCGTTATGGTATCTGATGAACACTTGGAACATTTTTTTCTTTCTTTCTCTTAAGTATCATTCAATTATCAAAGGACTGAAAAGTCCGAGAGATGTTGGCTCTCCCTGTGGCTCATGTCATAGAGGTATACATATATATATAAAGAAGAATAGAAACAAACATGAACATGGTATATCTGAAAAAGCCTCGTCAGAACGTGCCCTGCGCCGAAAATCTCTTCCACATTTCAAACATGAACCATCCATTCGTAAAAGGGGTGCGCCAAAAGAAGGAGAAACTCCGTAGACAAAAACAATGCAAATCATTCCAGACATGGGTCCCATATATCCCGTACGGTATTCTCCATCACATAAGCCCACCAAGCACAACCTTGCCGATGTTGGCCACCTCCGTCTTGATGTGCGACCTGCTGCTGTCCTCAAACTCCTTGACGACGCCCTGCACGATGATCTTGCGCACTTTGGCATCCGCTTTTGCAAACAGCTCCGCCACGGGCGCCGTCGTCTCCCGCGGCGTGGGCACCAGGCTCAGCACCTTCGTGTAGACGTCAATCAGCACCTCGCACAGCGTCGCAAACGTCTCGTAGAAGTCCGGCTCGAACGGTAGCGACGGCGTGAGCAGGTGCGTGTACACCTCCCCCGGCAACAGATCGTTATCGCTCGACGCAAAGGACATGACGCTCGCGCTCGCGCTCGACGAGCCCCCGATTCCGCCGTAGCTTCCGCCGCTCGCCGAGTCCGAGTCGAGGGGGTATCCGATGTCGTTTGCGCCGCTGGTGCTGCGCCGTGATTTGCCGCCCTGGCGGCGGAACATGGAGGGGAGGCGGGCGCGGGAGAGGGAGGAGGTTGAGGTGCCGCCTTCGCTGTGGAGTTGTTGGAAGGATTCGAATTCTTGGAGGAGGTTGTTGAGGCTGCGGAGGAACTCGATGGGGGTGTTTGCGTAGAGGTCGACGATTGTGGGGAGGGAGAGGCCGAGGAGGAGGTAGTTTGTTGCGCGGCGGGCGAGTTTGCGCGATTCAAAGGAGGGCATGCGGGCGAGGTCGGGCTTGTCGAAGAGGATTGTGTTGAACCAGTATACTCGGCCTTCGTGTCTGTTTGAATCATAGTTAGCACGCGAGTATTCCAAGCAGAGAGAGGATGAGAGAGAGAAGGGTAGCATACGCTTTCCGTAGATAGTCCAACGTTGATATCCTCTTGTTCGCAATTTCCTGCATCTGCATGTGCAACACGACAGACTCGCTCGACTGCCACATGTTGGGATGTGTCGCGGACGTGGGCGGGGGTTGTAGGCGGTCGCTGGGCGCCAGGCTCGTCGAGCCGGTCTGGGTACGGCTCAGCATCCTGGAGAAGCTGTCGGCGGAGGCGGGGCTCTGGATGTTGTCTGCGTCGCGGGTGATCTTTGCGGCGGCGGCGAGGGCGAAGTCGGGGAGTGCGGGCGGGACGTTGCGGTCGGTGACTACGACATTGCCTCCTCCGCCGGAGCTGGAGCTGTTGGCGCGGCGCTTGGAGGAGGAGGAGGATAGGGAGGAGGACTTGTTGGGCGAGCTGAAGGAGGTCTTGCGGCCAAAGGAGTTCTTGCGATCCTTGAGGAGGACGTTGGGGCCGGAGGACTGCGGTTGGAGGGGCGGCGGGAAGAAGGGGGACGGTTGCGGTGGTGGTTGGGACTGGGACTTTTCCGGTGGTTCGCCAGAGGAGGTGCCGGGACGGGATTTTGAGGAAGAAGAGGAGAAGAAGGAGGAGGAGAAGAATGGCGCATTGGCTGTCGTGGGAGGTGGTCCGGATCGCTGCATGTCTTTGAGTTGGAGGGGGTGGCCTGGAGGCTGAGCCTGGGCCGCCTAGGAGTGGTAGTGGGAGTGGGAGAGAGGTGTGAGAGGATGGGCTGGACGGGGACGGGAACGGAGAGCGGGCGGGATGACGGGGGATGACGGTGTGGTTCGCGCCAGGGAGGTGGAAGAGTTTCCCGTAGTTGGGTACGCAGTACGGATACGCAGTAGGAGGGCGTGGAAGGGGAAGGGGTGTCAAAGACCAGGTTCAGGATTCCGGCGAAGGAGGGCGGACGAGGGGCCGAATCGATCGGCGAGGGTGGTTTCGCGCGTGGTCAGGCCAGGTTCGAGGTGGTATTGGATCCCGAGGCGTGCGGCTGCGACTGCTGCGTTGCGTTGCGGTTGCGATTTGCGTGGGTGAGTTATGAATAGAGTGCTAGATGCCGGTGAGGGATATGGAGTGTGTGCGTATCTGCGTTGGTGCGTCGAGTGGTGCAGCTGAATGAATTGTTTGCTTTGTCTTGCTCTCTCTCTCTCTCTCTCTCTCTCTCCCTCGCGGGTACCTTGCGCAAGTAAGGTAAGGTACGGTACTTTGCTGAATGAAGTCTGCAAGCCAAGGATGGATGGATACAATGGAGTTGCTGCTACCCCCCTTGCCTAAGGTAAGGTACGAACACAAAGTTGAGTTGGTTTGTGTGCGTACTTGGGTGCGTATGTGCTTGGTTTGCGTGGTTGGCGGTTGGTGGTTGCGTCGTGCTGCTCGCTTGAATCCTGGTTGGACCCGATGCGCGAACTTGCTCAATTGCCCCCCCTTGCTTGACACTCTGACTTGCTTTTGCAGCAGCTTATGGCTTTCGTCTGCCCAGTCTCAAGTCTCCGGTTGGTCGATCGTAGGCCACGAGGCCACTTTTCCCCCCTTTGCCACGGCCCACGGGTTTGCTGCTAAGCAGATGTGGTGTGCTGGTGCTGGTGCTGGTGCTGCTGATGGCGCTGCTGCAAGGCGGAAATAGGACCGGTTCACTGGACTGAAGGTTGATCTCACTCCCCCTTCCAATAGGTACTAGGTAGGATACCAAGACGAATGGCACACGCAGCCTGTAGGAACCGCAGGTTAAGATTAGCTCAAGGCCCCTGGGTTGCGGCACTTGACGCAGAATGCGATTCGGACAGATTGGGGCTAGTCGTCAGCCTGCAGGTTGGAGTTTAATCAAGACTGGAGAAACGCGGAGCTTGGAGTTGCTTTGGTTCAAAAGTGTAAAAGACGTTGCGTCGCGGGCGGGTTTCGTTCTGCTGTTGCTTCAGCCTTCGGCGTGCTTGATGTAGGACGGGGGTTCGCGACGGTGGGTGATACAGATAGGTGGGATGGGCAGAAAGAGAAGATCGTCAGGTTTATCCGGGACGTGTTGATTTTATTATGGGTTTGTTGTATTTGTTTTTGTTTTGTTGCTGCTTCGGAGTGAGAAAGTGGATGTCAGCTATGTCCAGGATGATGTTCGGAGACGGACGGGGTCCCAAAAGCTGTGAGGACGTAGTACGGGGTAGTGAGCAAGGGAAAAAGATGTCCAGAGAAATGGATGTCGTGCGTGTTTTGTTCTATTCTTTACAACCCCTCCCAGAGAATATGTAGGGACTATCCGCAGTCTCCTTGCCGGTGTGGGTTAGGTGAGGGGATGGTTCATGTAGCACAGAGCTATTCGTAAGGTACAGACAGAAACAAACAATCCACCTGACGTATGCGAACTTGCAATAGCGATTATCCGCGGAAAATGTCTGCACCGTCCGTTCGCAGCTGTGGTTCCTTTCTTTGTGTAGCCGACGATCTCGGAGCACCACCTAAACACCTGAAGTAGCTAAGGTAGTAGGTATTGTTGTTGATGCTTGGGACTGGGGAACTTGGCGGTCGGGTACTCTCTGAGACCTGTTTTGGCGGGGTTCGGAGGTTTTGAAAAAGGCTAAAAAAGAGTACCCGAATTCCAACAAAAATAATGACAAGAGTGAATAAAAAAGAAGAGTTGTGTCTGGAATTAAGTCGGGCAGAAAATAATCCCAAACATGATAAGACGACACAAATAGCTGGTGCTACTACAGAAATCTGGAGGATGGAAGGTCCTACCACCCTCCAGGAACTGATCAGGTATCTACTGATAATTTCTTAACACATCAGCTCCGCGTCCAAGCTGCGTTTATCCCTGTGATTGTTACTGTATGCTGATCACCGTTCGTGGTCTGTAGATAGGTACACAGGTGATCTTCTGCCGGGTTATCTCATGTTTGCCTGCACGGTGTTTCCCCAAGGAGTATTCCGAACATCTTAGAAAGGAAAGGCATTGGAAGATGCAAATGCCATTTCGTTTGCGCTTGCTCACTGCCATACTTCGACATGCAGCTTCGTAAAAGGAACATCAACGTATGGAGAATGTGCCTCTCACAGACATCCGTTGAACCGCAACTCGCAGCTAAACTTGATACCTCATCATCACGTCCGAGTTGCACACCGGAGCAAAAGTATCTGCAAGCCACCTTCAATTGTGCGACACAGATATTTGGCACAGATATTCGACACCGAAATGGCTTCGGGAAAAGGGCATGGCTGCACGGGAAACGTTCTAGGGTCAGCTTACCGAAATATTCCTCAGCCGTGCTAACCACGAACGCATGGAAGCTTTCCTATCCAGGTGGTTCTGCTCCATTTCCCGGCGCTCCTTCACCGAGTTACTAAATAAGTCTGATTCCATCGTGAAACTTCTCCCCCTCTCTCTTCAACCCCCCTTGCCCGACTATCCATTATCTGCAACACCCGTGAGCAGCGAGAACAACAACAACATCCATCATCCGCAATGCATACCAATTACCTTGCGATAGATATCAACCAAGGCAATGTTGACGATTGGCCAATCCTCCCCGGGGTCAAGCAGATCATCTGCTCCCGAGCGCCCACAGACACCGAGCCGTTGCTTCTAAATAGCAGAGTCTACCACCGCCCAGCGCCCAAAGCGCAGACTCGACAACAAGAGCACGGCACACACACACAATACAGCACATACCCTCCCTGGATCCTTCTCCTCCTCCTCCTTCTCCTCCCGGAAGCCTCCGGGCCTTCCTATTAGTCTCAGTCCCAGACCTAGGCAGCTTGGTCTCCCCGCGTAGACCCTGAAACATTCCAGAAGCTCGAGTCCCACGTGGTGAACGGACTCCCGGCCAAGGACCATACCACCCTTGAATCCCACCACCCGCACCATTTCACCCACGCGATTGGGCTCGTTATCCGAATGGCTACCTTAGCTAGGTAGTCAGAAGAAAACGCCATCTTCTTCGTTCAAGAAACATCAATGTTACAATCCGAGAGGGCCACGCTAGGGAGCACTCATCACACACTGATACAGATTTGTACCCGCAGCCGGGTTAGATGAGACGGAATGGAAAAGATGAGCTCAACGTCGATCAGCCGCTCTCCCGCACCATGCGCTCCCGCAAAATTCAACGGGGAGTTCATCCGCTTTGGATGAGCCAAAAGCTGGTGGCTGCTTCGAACATGGTTCTACGCTATCACAAGCCTGCTTCAGATGGGAAACCTGGTGGCGGCTCCTTCGAGGCGCAATCGAACGAACTCGTCGCGGTCTCTGTTATTCACAATCGTCATTACATTACGACTACCGGGGTTCTATGTTTCACAAGCTACCACGCGAAGAAACCGTCCCGTGGAATCCTCACGCCGCCATAAGCGTAGCCGCCGGGAGCAGCCCCGACGAAGCCGTCGTCGCGCAAACACACCCCTGTCCAGCAATACTCGTCACAGGCGGGCTCGTACACGTGGAATACGGCTCATGCGCCGCAAATGTCGGCACCGGCACCGGCGCCACGACCTCGGCTTTCACAAACACGGGAATAATCTGGCCCGTCGACAGCCGGAAAGCGCGGTGATTCAGCGCCTTCAGGAGCTTGGTGATCTCGCCCGAGTGGCTGGTGATGCTCAACCACGTCTTGTCGTCGGTGCGGAAGACGTCGTCCAGCACGGCTTTCGACCGCGCGTCCTGGGCGTCGCTCGTCTCGCTCTCGTTGCGGCGCCAGAGGGGGTCGTATTCCGCGAACCCCGGCTCGAATTCGAAAGATGGGAAGGTCGAGGCGATGTAGGTCTTGTTGGAGCGCCAGTTGCAGGTGTGTACCGTCATGCCCTCGCGGAAGCCTTCCTTGACGACGGGGATGAAGGGGTGCTCGTCCGCGGGGATGGGGATGTCGCCAAAGGTGATATTGGCGGTGTAGCCGCAGCGGATCAGGGGGCTGGTGTAGTAGGACTCGAAGTAGGGCATCTTCTGGGTCGCGTAGCGGTCCTTGAAGTAGGCGTTTGCCTTGAGGGCTTCGTTTGCGCCAGCCGGGGTCAGGAGGGGATCGGCCCAGCGTGCGGTGGCGTTGCCGTCTTGTTCGGCCCAGTAGCACTGTGGTCACGTTAGCTGCGGTAGCCCCTTGGTTTTCGGTGGTGCTGGGCGGCATGTTCTCACGTTCCAGGCGGGAGTGCCGTAGAATGACTCGGCGGCGTTGTGCCAGCCCTCACCATGGCGGCCCATGAAGAGCAGCTTGTACTGAACGCTGTCGCTCTTGCGGCAGCCAGAGTTCAGGTACTGGACCCAGTGGTCGAAACGCTGCCATTGGGTCTTGACGCCCTCGGGGTCGAAGTGCCTGTCCGTTGGGTACGTCCGGTTGATGAGACCAAAGTTGACCGCGGCCTATGGCAGGTTCGTTAGTAACAGGTTCGCATCGAAATGTTTCCCAAGGCGGGCAAAACGTACATAGTCGAAGCCGGTCGGATCAGTGCTGTTGTCGTCCTGCAAAAAGTACCCAGGAACAGACGTGTACTTGATGTCCTTTCCCTCGGCCTCTGGCCAGGCGGCGAGGGCGAGAGGTGCGAGAGCGAGGACGGAAGACAGCACGAGGCCCTTCATCTTGGCGGAGGTGCTTGTCGAGAGAATGAGCAAGAGGGCTGGAGCTGGAGAGAGAGCTACATCGCAGCGTCGCATGCGGGGAGGGAGAGAGCTCTGGATAAATAGCACCGAGATGGAGAAGACCGACGATCCCCGCTCCAAGACCCCAGTCATTTCTTCATGGACCATTGATGCGCCATGCCGGGGCAGATTGCCTAGATGGAGTACCGGTGACTCGCCAGACTCAGATTCGAGATGTCGTCCGAAGAAAACTGGCATCCGGGGGACTGGAAAGTTGCGGGTGGTGAAAGATGGTAATCCCTGGCGGTGACCAATGGATGCATCACTTATTGCACGTGGGCGCCTGTAATGGCCCGGGTTCCTGGCAGCGGATGAGACCCAACCACGTTTTTGTTGTTGTTCCTGGCTCATTTCATCAACTTTGATGGAGACAACAAATAGTTGATTGAGGCTCATCTATGGCATCTTGCCAGTATTGGTAGATGGCTGGACCAGCCAGAGTCATCAGTGAGAATTGTCAGGTCTGGGTGGACATCCTGCCCTCCCTAACCATAGCTTCTAGGGCGCATTTTTGCGCATCGTTGCATGATCAAGGCGCCTAGAAGATGGTTCTGGGTAGAGATGGGCAGGAGTCCATTGAATAAAGGGAGGCTTCACGACAATAATTTATCAGATGCTGCGGCAGAAGCGTTTATCCAAACGTTTGTCAGAAACACGTGCCAATCCGTCCATCTGATGTTTTTGTTGGTGCTACTACGTGCAGTAAGGTAGGTACGTAGATGGGAACAGGGGAAGAACCGTTGGGACGGGATGAATGACAGCGGGCAACACGACAGCCAAACATGTGAACCTCGAGGGCTGGCGGGGAGCTTACAGTGGACCTGGGGTCTGATTCACCAGAAAAAGGCCCCGTGAGCGCCGTTGCGTGGCCGGTCCGGCCGCTGGAAAGCTCTGGTGGGTCTCGGCTATCGCAGTGGCGCTGGAACCTCGCCAATCACACGGCGCCGCTACGGGGAGCGGGACATCGCGACCTGGGCCATTGACATGCCGTCCTTCAAGGCTCAATCAAACCTCATGTGAAATTCGCCCAGTCGGTGAAACTTTATTGACGCAACACCAGCAGGTCATTATCACAAGACTTTTTTGTGCATTCATTACCTAGCAGTCTTAAGGTCCCTGAGATCCTGGAGAATCAGCGATACATTGCGTCCCCTCCAACTCCCACATCATCAAACCATCATGGTCAACTCCGACCCCGAATACCCACCCGGCGAGCCAGCCCCTGAGATTCTGGAGGAGCGCATCTGGATCGATGGTTGCTTCGACTTTTTCCACCACGGTAAGTCTACTGTCACGCATACTTCACAGCTTCAAAGACTGATCAGCACAGGTCATGCTGGAGCCATCGTGCAAGCCCGCCAACTAGGCAGCGAGCTCTACATCGGCGTCCACTCTGATGAGTCCATTCTCGAGAACAAGGGCCCAACAGTCATGACCCTCCAAGAGCGGTACATCTCTCTACTCTGCTTCGCAACACTTTACTAACATTCGCAAAAGTCTGGCTGCTGTCGACGCTTGCCGCTGGGTCACAAAATCCATCGGCCAGGCCCCCTACGTGACGCAGCTCGACTGGATCAGCCACTACGGCTGCAAGTACGTCGTCCACGGCGACGACATCACCTCGGACGCTGACGGCTACGACTGCTACCGCTTCGTCAAGGAGGCTGGCCGCTTCAAGGTCGTGAAGCGCACGCCCAGCATCTCCACCACCGACCTCGTCGGCCGCATGCTCCTCTGCACAAAGACGCATTTTATCAAATCCCTGGAGAATCTCTTGTCCGGCGATGAGGGTCAGGGCCAGGGTGCCGCCTCCCGGGACGAGATCAAGGCCGAGGCCGAGGCCCTGACGGAGCGGATGAAGCTGTACGCTACCGACGAGACGGGGAAGAATCCCGGCGTCGAGGTGTGGTTCTGGGCTGCGTCGGGGGAAGCAAAGGCTGAGGCCACGGTCGAGGAGAAGGGTGTGTTTTCGCGGTTCTTGCCGGGAAAGGGGCCGCAGATCGGTCAACGCGTCGTCTACGTCGACGGCGGTTTCGATTTGTTTTCCAGCGGGCACATTGAGTTTCTCCGCCGGGTTGTCGAGGCCGAGGAGGAGCTGGCGCGCGGGGAAGGGTGGTATTCGGAGCAGGCCGTCAACGAGCGCGTCAGCAAGGGCGGCGATTATCCGCCTGCGTACGTCGTGGCGGGTATTCATTCTGACGAGGAGATTAACCACTGGAAGGGCATCAACTATCCCATCATGAACATTTACGAGCGCGGTCTCTGCGTGTTGCAGTGCAGGGTAGGTCCTTCAACAGCCATGATGGACGGCTTTGAGCATGACTGTTCAAGTAGCGATGTGCTAACAACTAGTATTGCAGTACGTCAACGCCGTCGTCTTCGGCGCTCCATTCTCCCCGACAAAGGCCTACCTCACGTCTCTGCCGTGGGGCACGCCGGACGCCGTGTACCACGGCCCGACGGCCTTTATGCCGCTGACGTACGACCCGTACACGGCGCCCAAGGAGATGGGCATCATGCGGGCGGTGGGCGAGCACGAATTTGCGAGCGTCAACGCGGGGACGATTGTGCAGCGCATCATGAGGAGCCGCGACATGTACGAGGAGCGGCAGCGCAAGAAGGGCATCAAGGCCGAGGGGGAGTCTGCGGCGCGCGGCAGGGAGATTCTCGAGGAGGAGCAGGCGGCGCGGGAGGCGGATAGGGCACGGCAGTGAGATTGTGTGTGTGTGTGTATCATGGGTCTATGGGAGGAGCATCATTATGAGGCGGTAGCATGTTTACATTTGGATACCTCGAGTAGTAGCATTCCTTAGGTTGAAGGGCAGAATGGAATGGCCTTCAACAGGTCACGAGCTGAAAAAAGGGAACTACCAGATGATACCTGGAGAGAGTACTGGAAACCACAGACAGTGAAATGTTACTTGAGTATACTTACCACGACGCGTCTGCTAGTTTCCGCGTGTCATTGCTTGGGATGTCTCGGTTGGGCATATGTGGGTGAGTCTGGGTGTGCGTGAAAGTGTGTCTCAGAAGGATGAACGGCGTCTTTTACATAATTTCCAGACCGCCTCTCTGTGAACGATATAGCGTGATAGGTAGGTAGGTAGTCAGACACACACTGCGCAGACAAGTGCGAACCAAAAGATTGGCGCCGCGATCTAAGGGGAAGAAACGAGACATGGCCGGTGCCAAGCCACGTACCTAAGAAGAGCGTAGGCAAGGTACCCCGCGATTTGCAGGTCAAGTGACCAAGGGTCAGTGAACCGGGCGTCTGCGCCCGTCTTGTTGGTTCAACCCCAGAAGGTCCGTCCAGGTTGTGTTGCAGGGCTGAGACGTTTGGGCTGTTTGTGTTGTTGCTTCTGCACTTGTTCGAGAGCAGACCGGGCAAGTTGAGGTTCGTAAAGGTAAGGCGAGGTACTTTGATGTTTTGTATTGGATTAGAAATCGGTTGGGGATAAGCAGCTGCCAGATCTGGGCATCCATCTCGTCATATGTAGGTAAGATAATTCCCATTGTCTCTCCGTGCTGACCGGGGAGAAGATGGAGAGTGTGTGTGTGAAGGAAACCGTGGAAGACGATCCGGGCCTCCGGCAACCAACCCAGAAGTATGCATGCAGGAGGTTCGCATTGGTGGTGCATCGTGTGAGAGAAGATGTACAGTGCCAGGAGACGCTACACCTGCCTCAATGGTTACACTCGGCACCTTGAGGGATCTCGCCTCCGCCAACCCAACCGATACGATCCAATGTTCGAGAAGGGAATTCGGGTTGGGATCTGTTAAAGAGATTTAAACGATGGAGGGGGAAAGCACGAGGCGGGGAGCACGGGGGGTTGCTACCTACCTGACCATTGGGACTGAAAGAGAAGGAAAGCAGTGGTCAACTGTGCGGCGTGCCTTCCATTGCGGTTACTCGGACTTGATTCCCCACGTCATCGCCTACACTCGGCTATCCGCGGGAGGGGTAACATGGGAAACCGAGAATGGAAGGGACAACTGACAAGGAAGGACCAGATAGCGATTACACTTGCTTCTAATTCCGCTCTTTGGTTGACCTCGCCTTCCTCCACGGCAAGTAAGTGAGGTACCTCAATGCATGTATCTTTCAGCTGCACGCCTCTCAACAACAACAATAATTGGAACCTTGACATCTTGGCGACGAACTTGACGATGTGAATTCCGCACTCTCCTTTCCGTCATATTCGCGAATCGCGAGGTCCCGAGGCCAAATGTGCACGTACGACTCATCCTCCCGAAAAGACAACGCCATCATCACCGGGGATGACCTCAATTGACTCGATCGGCCGCATCAAAACCCTGTCGGGCCATGTCAATAGTTGTCAATCCAAAGGGCAAAAAGGGCGGACTGGACAAGTAGGGCGCGCTTGATCATTGCGATGTCGGACCTCGCCCATGTTCATCCCCTGAATATGACAACATACTCGCTGCACCCGGAATGATGCTTATCGGGTAGCCAATGTGTTCGGAGTCATCGTTTGTTGCGTTCGAGCGAGGTCGAATGAGACATCAAAACAACATCTACACTAGCCGAACTGCAAGTCCGATGCTGAAGCCATGCACACCACGGTACATACACTACTACAATTGGAGTGCAGCACCGTTCGGCTTCGGACCGCGCGCACCAAAGCCGCAATGGGGCACAAGGACGTCGACCGACTGGAGCCGTGCCCGGCCGACGGCTTGTGGTGGGACAAACTGGAGGTGCATCACCTTCTCGTACTGCATTCCCTCCCGTCAGGCAGTTCCCTGCTACACTTTGGACCGGCGCTGCTACTGCTGCTGCTGCTGCTTGCTGTATTGCGTTGCGGTGTACGACAGCATGTACCTGACGCGCCATTGACTAACAAACCATGCCCCGACGAATGGGCGACCGCGGCTTGACCTCTTGTTTCGTCACAGATTTTTTTTCCGATCATGTCCCTTGCAACAAGTCGCATCTTTGCTGGTCTTCAGACGCTGCGCAGTCACGGCAGAATTATCTGTAGCCATCTCGAGGTGGGATGGCCCCGGCTCTAGCGGATAACTGTGGGATCCGAATTTTCTTTCAGGTCTTTTTCCCCTTCTTCTTGGCCATCCTCAGACTCGGATTGGTAGTCTGGTAACTGGCTTATCTCTGAAGAACGGCATGTCTGTGTGGGGACTCGAGCAGCAAGACAATCCTTCCTCGATCAAAGGACGGGCTTCGATTCGATCATCGCCCGACGCACTGGCAAAAGTTGGAAAGGGCGAGAGATGAGATGAGATGTGAGAGAAACAGTCCCATCCCATCCCGGATCCCCCAAAGTTCAAACCGCTGCCGTCGACGCTTCACAATTGCTCACGCGCTGGTGGGTCCCGGCCCGGCTCCACTCCATCGAAAGAAAAAAAAAGTACGCGGGCTCGGCATTGCCATCCCTCGACGTTGAACATCGGCACAACGCTCTCCAGAGTCCAGAATTACTGTCCTCTACTCCGTGTGGTACCTACAGAATAATAAGACAATGGCGGAAAGGAAATCTCAAGGGGCTTACGGCGCTGCCTCCATCTGGCGACCTTTCCGCATGTGGATCCCCCGGGCAAGCGACGGCATACCAACGACAAAAAGCCATGCAGCATATCGGCCGCCTTGGCTTGAAAGTTCCAGTCCACCATCTTCCCGTGGTCCACCATCCATCCATGATCGATCCATGACTTGACTAGGGCATGGATCAATTTCTGAACCGTTGGCGTCTGCTGGTCTCTTTTCTTGCACGCATCTGGTTTACTTCGTGCCCTCTGGCAACCACCCATGGAACCAACGACACGGAGTATCCGTACCCAGCAACCACTTCAGACGGACGGGTTTGCTTGTTCCTCTTTTCTTTCCGTGTGTATGTAGGCATTCGTACCACCTTGCCTTACATCACACACCTTAAGGTACTCTGCGAGGTATCGTCCTCCCCTTACCCTTCCCACCCCATCCACATCCATGCTCCATGCACTGCACAGGTCAAATTCTCCATGATGTTCCCTGTTATCTGAAAACGCCCTTTCCAAGACCGGACCCGCTGCCCCTCTGCATTGGCCCTTGAGTCACCTGCTCCATCTGTCACTAGAACCTTGAGCCAAGCCAAACTGTGACAAACCCGTCCTACTTAAGCTCTTGCCGTCACTCCTACAACTTGACCCCGTGGCTTTGTTCTCTTCCTTCTCCATCTTAAGCCGAATCTTTTCCTCCCTGTGTCTTTCCTCTTACATAGACACATATTGCTTGTGTCTTTTCTCTAGCCAGTGCTACTACCTGTTACTTGGTTCAAGTAACGGCAAATCGACCCCTCGACCCCGCCAACTCCGAGATTCTTCATATATCCACTACATCGGTCTCTCACACAAACATCAGACTAAGCTCAACAACCACAATGGCTCCCGGCACCATCTCTCCCGGTCTGCACCATGGCAACCAGGACATCGATCTGACATCGTCCGCCATCGAGCATAAGCTCGAGGCCATTCCCAATGGCAAGGCTTCCAACGGCACCAAGCCCGCCTACCAGGAGCTCGACGCCTCCAAGCTCATTTACAACCGTACCCAGAACCCGCGTGCCGTCCCCGATCCTGCCTCCGCCAACGCTGGCTCCGAGACCATCGCCACCGACCACATGGTCGCTGCCACCTGGAAGGTCGGCACTGGCTGGTCCACCCCGGAGCTGAAGCCCTACGGCCCCATCTCCCTCATGCCGACTGCCTCCGTCCTGCACTACGCCACCGAATGCTTCGAGGGTCTCAAGGTCTTCCGCGGCTTTGACGGCAAGCTTCGCCTGTTCCGCCCCGACCGCAACTGCGAGCGCATGCTCATGTCCTCCACCCGCATCGCCCTGCCCTCCTTCCCTCCCGCCGAACTCGAGAAGCTCATCATCGCCCTCATGGCCGTCGACGGCCCCAAGTGGCTGCCTCGCGAGCGTCCCGGATCCTTCCTCTACCTGCGCCCTACTATGATCGGAACCCAGCCCCAGCTCGGCGTTCAGGCACCTTCCGAGGCCATGCTCTACATCATCTGCACCTATATGCCTGTCATGGACTCGCCCGTCGGCGGCATGAAGCTCCACACGAGTCCCGAGGATATGGTTCGCGCCTGGGTTGGTGGATTCGGCTACGCCAAGGTCGGTGCCAACTACGGCCCTTCTCTGCTGGCTACTGTCGAGGCCCGCAGCCGTGGGTTCGGCCAGATTCTCTGGCTGTACGGACAGGAGCAGTACTGCACCGAGGCCGGTGCCAGCAACTTCTTTGTTGTGTGGAAGAACAAGGAGACCGGCAGGACGGAGATCATTACCGCGCCTCTCGACGACAGATTGATTCTCGACGGTGTCACGAGGCGCAGCGTTCTCCAGCTCGCCCGCGAGCGCCTCGGCGACAGCGTCGACATTGTTGAGCGCAGATACACCATCGATGAGGTTATCCAGGCTCACGAGGAGGGCCGCATCGTCGAGTCATTTGCCGCCGGTACTGCTGTAAGTTTTGATCATTGCTTCCTCTCGCCCAGACGACTTGCTAATGCCATCTCAGTTCTTCATCTGCCCCATCTCCCTGATTCACCACCGTGGCAAGGATGCCAACATGGGCATGGGCGGCGAAGGCGTCGGTGGCGAGTACACCCTCCAGATCAAGAAGTGGATGAAGGACATCATGTACGGTGGCGAGCAGCACGAGTGGGGCGTCGTCGTCCATGAGGAGCAGTAGACGGATCTGCTCAGACGAACAAGAGGAAGAAAAGAGACGAGAGATACGGTTGAAGAAACGGCATTAGCCTTGGTCTGAGAACGACTGGGGTTCGGTTTATGAGATTCAGTCATGGCTGGGGCGTTGTATGGCATTTTGCACACCAAAATTCGGCGTTTGCATTGGGGGGTTAACAAGTACCAGAAGAAGTGGTGCATGGTTTGGTAAACTTGGAGAACTACCGTAGCATCAAAATTCACAGGGTTAATATGATCATTGGAGACAGTCTAGCGTTTGCTTGCTGAGGAAGTGAAGAATACCCGTTTTGAGGAGTCAACTGATAGTACTTGGGCAAGACCCAATCTGAGCTCGCATGCAAGTTTTCAGTCTCCCAATGTATTGCGCCAGTAGTGGCTGAACAATGTGCACGATGATGAGGCATAGTCTTGATGAACGAGCCGCCTTTTACTAGCTCAGCAAATTCACTTTCTTCAGGGCGATAAGTTCCTTTGACGACTGCACCATAACGATTGACATCTAGCATACTTTCTCTCTTCATCAGCCGCGTAGTTAGAGCCCACAGAGCTGTTTGTAAGTCTGTTGCTTGGGTCCACTTCGGTGCCTTACTTTGTGCAAGATACATATCCATTAACATCCAACAGCCGCTCTGATTCTCGCTCAAGAGAGTAGATAAATCCAAAACATATTCAGGGTTCCTCCCAAACCTGGAAAACACAGCTGTATCTTTCATCAAACCCATCTCCCTTTTCTTTCCCCCCCAATTTTCAACCTCCCCTGCTCCCACCACCACACTCCTGCCTCTTCCCAAACCCTTCCGTCTCCATCTCGTAATCCGGCGGGAACCGCGCGTTCTGGCGCTCAATCATGTCGGCGGCATCGTACAAGTCCACCTTGCTCTCGTCGACGGCGCTCCCGACGGGGTGGTCCGCTTCGCTGTTGAACATGAAGAAGGTGTTTGGGGCTGGCGCCTGACCGACGGCGCATTTGGTGTCGGCGACGACCTTGTTGTTGGCGTCGGCGCAAAAGACTTTTCCTGCTGCTGCTGAAACGCTGCGGGCGCCGAGGAAGGCGAGAGCTGCGGCTTGGAGGCCTGGTAGGGCGATGTGTTGGCTCTTCATTGTTGGTTGCTTTTTGTCTTCGAAGGAGTGAGTGAGACGGCGTGACTGGGTCGCTTATATAATGAGTGATGCGAGGTGTTTTGTAACTACAGAATGGCTGGAGTTGATCCTTAAACGAGTGACTTAAAGCAAGGCCTTTGGGGTAGTCCAAGCAAGGAGCTGAGGATGAGGAGCGAGCAAGGAGGAAACTGAAAACAGATACTTATAATCATCTTGCCTTCTCCCACGAAGTGATCTTCATTGTCTCGAATGACCTCAATCAACTATGCTTTGAATATAGTATCAACTGTTCAAGCTGACTCGCCTCATAACGCAAATGTAGAAGCTAAAGGTTGAGTTGAGTAATCACAACTCGCCGAAAGTTGTCTTTGAGCGGCGACTCTTGGGCAGTTAGACACATTCGGAGCGTCCGGGCTTTGCCAAGACCGACGGCGAGTTCAGACGGGCGCATATCATATACGAAGATCAACTTACGGATAAACACCATCAATCCATTCTACCAATTTGAAGTCGCGGGGGCTAAACAACATCGGGCAGAAGAATGCAAATGAAAAAGCAGAATTTATGTATCAGACTTTAGACTTTGCTCGGGCTTGTAGTTTCCAAGCACTCGGATTGAGGCACATATCGCTTGTGTCAGTGTTCATCCCATGACTCCGAGAACCGAGAGGTTTGACAGGGGATGCCGGAAGACCAGCAGTTTGACTAAGCTCATGCCAAGCGTGTGGTTAAAGTACTTCACACTTTCTCACGTCATTCGTTGTTTACGACTCACGACGGAGGAAAGATCATCATCGCTTTTGATTGAGCCAAGACAACTCTAAACAAGTACTTCTATTTCTACTAGTTGGAACAACCACGATGCTCATTTCCATCAAGTTGAGTGAATTCTTGGAAGTCTATAACTCTATGTGTCTATTAATGATCAGCACTTTACCGAATTATTGTGGTCAGTTCTTACACGTATAGAGGCTTTCAAGAGACTGAATCATTTCGGAACGGAATATTTTAGGAGAATATTTATTAAGACTCGAAGTTTTCACTTCTGCAAGCCATTGTCCATCCCCCAGCTCCAATTGCCACGGAATAGTCACTCTTTTCAATCCCTTCCAAATTCCTGCCACCCTTCTCCTTCATGATCAACCTTTTCTCAGAACATACACGGCAAGAAACCACAATCGTTATTAAATCACAGATTGCTCTTCTCTCATAGTAAGTCTTTAGCCTTCAGCCACTTCAAATCCATCACTCACATGCCACCTCGTAGATGCGTCTCCCATCAAACCTCTCAGCCACCACCCTTATAGCCGTCGCCAGCCTCGCCCAAGCCCAAAATTGTGTCGAGAACGGTCCCACAGGCGACGCCATCACCGGCTTCAGGTTCTCGGGGACATGCGAATCCTGGCAGTGGTTCTCGCGCGATAAAGGCACGCAGGTCAAACTTCAGCCGGACTGCTTCCTGCGACAGACGTTCCCCAACGCCACGCCCGTGGGCCACGTGTGTATTCAGCTCGAGAGCGGAGGCCACAAGTGCTTCTCGGCGCCGGGGGCGGGGGCGCCGCAGTGTAGGGTGCCGGATGACTTTTGTTCGGGGATTCAGAACATGTGGGGATGGTAAGACGGCCATTGTCACGCAGGATTGCTATTTTTGCTCGTTTAAAACTAGCTGCAGCGATTCTATAGGGGCCGAAACGGTGTTGTGAGTTGTGACTACCTAGAAAGTTTTTCTATTCGGGGGGTGGTACCACCTAGCTTCGATACCAGCCGATCAGAGCGGGTCTTCCGGTGCATACTTGTCCGGCGTCCACTTAGGTGCGACCGGCAGTTGCTGATATAGATTGCCAAATACGAACATATACAATGGACTAATCCTGTATTCCTAACTGTTAACACGTGCAGTTATCTTGTAAAAGCCCCAATTCGGCTGAGCACAACGGCAGCTTTCCACCTCATCTAACGTGATCTGGGTTGACTGTCTTGTCCAGATTTTGGGTGGAAGCATTCCCGGCCCGCTGACGTGCCCAGGACATAGTAACCCAGAGTCCAGATCCATGCCATTATTGGCACAAGTAAACACAGAGATCGGTCTCGGGCGGATTCGTGTTGTGCTCGAAGAACATCTCACTAACCCAACCTCGATGGTAGGTCTTGTGGTTGATAACATGAAGGAACATGCCACCCAAAGTCATCTCTGCAGGTGTGCCGTTGACGTAATTGAACTTGGATCGCTTGCTGAAGCTTTCCTCATCTTGCCTGGTCGCCCAATCGATGTACCACTGGTTGACCTCAAACTGCTTTTCGACCAACTCCTCAAACTTCGGGTATAACAGATCACGGCGGGTCGAGAAGCCGTGGTCCTCTTCGAGTAGATGTGCACGCCAGATCAGGTCGACCTGATGATTGTGGTTGAGTGTGCCCATCATGGACTTGAAAAGAGTTGTGCGCGGCTGATAGACCGCCCCAGACGGCAGCTGTTTTTGAATCGCTGCGAAAAGTACTTGGTCGGCCCAGTTGTTATACTTGGCAAGCATAACAGCCGTCTCCCTTGTGAGCATGGTGCGTGTTGGTCTGTTGTGAGATTCGCAGCAAGATTGGCAAGGAACAAATTGAATATTGAGGGTGTTTAATGTGATCTTGACTTCCGTGTAGGGGCAGTGTAGTTATATAACGCTAGAACTCACGGTAATATTCAGCCGACAAACTTGTGAACGATACAAATTGGATTGCCTTTAGCGTTTGCTCGTTTTCCATCTTTCAACTGCTCATCTTCTTTGCTTTGTCATCCTCCCTTGGACTTACCCCTCTAATGACATGAAGACTCATGGCGCCTGAATGTATACTTTGCATGGATGGATTGATAAGCATGACGTGGAAATCGCTCATGTGCCGGCGGGAGGCGTCTTTTTTTTGCTGGTTCGTCGGTCTCCAATCTGTTTGCTGAAAGGGCCGCCGGCTTGACTATGGTGGCTTGTTACGCCTCGGCAGCCGCCGGCCAATTCGATCAGGTATATAAAGCGGAACCACTTGTGTATCAGCGGCTTCAGTCCTATCGAACGATCAGTACGTTTGAGACTTGGTCAATTTCAGGTCTCAGCCCTCCATCTTAGAGACAACTCAACATAAGTGACACGGTACAGGACCCTTTATAGGCCCTGGGATATAATTTGGCTTGATAGTTTCAAACGAGTAAGACAGTCTTGCAATTGCATACTAACGAATGCTAGTTTAACAACCCACGTATCATGATTTCAATCGAAGACTCTGACAGAACAGCGACAACGGCGGCAGATTATCACATCTCTGCTCGCGGCGCTGAAGGGTTGCTTTTACGCGATGTTTGGGGCCCCCGAGAGAAGTCCATGGGCAACCCGTGGACTCCAGAAAACCCCAATGGGACGCAAGTAGCCATGCATCACATTCCTTTCGTCAAAACTTACACTCCTTAGTGTCATCCTCCGCCTAGCCGAGAATAGTCTGATGCACAATGAGATCGCGGATTTCATTAAACAAGAGGTAAAACCTGAACCTTGCCAGGATGATTCATCTCTGAGATCGAAATGTATAGGTCACCGTTCTTCCAGTGAATCACTTGACTTACAACACTGGACCACGAGGATCGCACCGCCTACGCCTTGCAGCCGCGAACTTCCTAACAGACGAATTCAAGCCCCGAAGATCTCTTGGTACTGACAACATTCTCATCACCCCAGGCCTGGCTAGTGCTATTGATGCACTGGCTTGGACTTTCTGCGATGAAGGAGATGCTATATTGATTCCACAGCCATTGTATAACGGATTCATAGTCGACGCCTTGAACCGTAGTAACGTTCAGGTGGTTGGTGTTTCCTACACTGGAGTTGAAGGATACACGACCCTTGACGATTTGTTCGACCCTGAAGTCAACAGGAAAGCCATAGCCAGGGCACTTGACAGAGCCAAAATCAACGGTATTAAAGTCAAGGCTTTAATAATTTCCAAGTCAGTTGTCTATCCTAAATTCCTCTGAGTGCAGGAGGACGAGAAAATACTCACCAACCCGTAGCCCCCACAACCCTCTAGGAAGATGCTACGTTTGTTCTCCTCTCGTCCAAACTCTCTCAGGCACTAATTGCAATAGCCACCCGAGACTTTGAAAGTCTTTGCCCGGGCATGTGGCAAGAACGACCTACACTTCATCTCTGATGAGATCTATGCCAAGTCAACATTTCCAAATCCGGCCATTCCCGACGCTGTCCCTTTCCTATCAACACTCTCTCTTGACTTTAGCGGAATTCTCGACTCGACTCGCCACCATATCCTCTACGGCGCTAGCAAGGACTTCTGCGCCAATGGCTTACGTCTTGGACTTGTATGTACCAGGAACGAGGGGGTTATGGGAGCGCTATCTAGTATCAGGTACGTATGCCCGCCAGACCTGACTGAGATGAATCACCTAAGTAAGATCAAAGTATCTTCTCGTGGTCACCGCACCTCATCCAGGATGTGTGGGCCGCTATGCTGGAAAACAAATCCTGGCTCGTTGCGTTTACGGCAGAGAAAGCAGAGCGCATGGTCGTCAACCACCGTATCACAACCTCGTTTTTGCGCGAGCATGATATCCGGTACTTCGACACGTAAGTGTGGCAGTTGAGATTATTCGGAATAGCTAGACTAATCATTCTGTGTGAAGAAATGCTGGACTCTTCATTTGGGTAGACCTTAGACATATGATCACGTCGCCAAAGGACCCGCAGCATCAACTCATGCTTGACTCCTCGGACATTGAATCTACTTTGGAAAAGACCTGCAAACAGCGCGAGGTACAAATCGCCGATATCTGCATGAAGCATGGAGTTTTGGTTGCACCAGGTCACGTGTATGTGGCGGAGGAATATGGGTGGTTTCGGCTAACGTTCACAGTCGGCAAAGATGCTTTGCAAGAAGGTCTGAATCGCTTTTTGGAGGCATTAAAAGAGGCAGAAGCACATACGCCGCAGGCCTGAATTACCATTATCATTCAAATCGACCCTATCGTTACAGGTTTTGTGAGGTAGAATGGCGTAAAAGCGAGGTAATGCAACGAAACAACTGTCACTGAAACAACTGCACCTGGTTCCTTCAGCTTTTTTCTTCCTCGCCGTTACTCAAGACATCTAGCCGGAATCGGCTGACATCGGTGCATGGGTACCTAGCAGTTCTTAGCTGACATTGGCCCAACCTAAGCCGGGCCGGACCGACAGAGACCTTCTTTGGTCATGCCAAGTTCATGTTTCCCAGAAGTGAAGTAGCGTGCTACATCCAACCGTCTAGTGTCAAATACCTCATGGTTTCAATTATTGTACCGCATCGTGTGAATTTCCTTGAAAGCTAAGTCTTGTCAAGGTTGATCTCTTGCGCCTGGAGAGCCGGAATAAACCACCAAGTCAATCATTGCCACTGAATTGTATGCGAGACCGAGCACTTCAAGGGCCAATTCCGAGATCGTGGCAGCCGAATGAAACGGTCTCTCGATCGGAGCATCGTTGAAACCTGATGACGGGGCATGGTCACCTCTGGGAAAAGTTTCTTGGCAAACGATCCCCATCGACGGCACAGGTTGTTGGGGAATCATTATGCGTTCGTGCCCTGGGGATGGCTACAGGTTTCAGTGATATTGGATCCTGTGGACCTATAGGCATGACTAGTGAAATGGATCTAGAGAGCACTCCGTGGTAGAGCCGGTGGGAGGTCTACATACACGACTCGATCAACACCAATCATTCTCCGGCCCCAGTGGGTTTTGACAAGGTCGTGATGATCCCGGGGCAGCAGGGCGGGTCTGGCGGACGGAGATGAACAACTCCCCGTCCGGACCGTAGGGTCGTTGAGTGTCCGTTTGCGGCAATAAGATTCAACTCGCGACCTCTTGGTCGAATTACCGAGTATCACATGGAGAGTCTGCCGTCTTCTGATACAACAACTTTGATCTTCCGATACCACCAAGACCAAGTCTTACGCTAAGCCTTACGCGCTTTACCATGACCTTCAAGATCGTCATTGTCGGCGGTAGCGTCGCTGGCTTGGCGCTCGCCAACATGCTCGAGAAGTTCAACATTGACTATGTTGTTCTCGAAGCCTATCCTGAGATTGCCCCCCAGGTTGGAGCCAGTATTGGACTATTGCCCAATGGCTTGCGGATTCTCGATCAGCTCGGTTGTTACGAAGCGTACCGGGCCAAAGCTGAGGACCAAGTATACCAAAATGCCTACCTCAGGCGAGAGAATGGTGAAATCTTCAGCTACCAACATGATTTGATGGACATGTGGGAGAAAATGTAAGTGGCTTGTGGAGTTTTGCGAATCATAATTGACAATAGAACAGGTTAGGATATCCAATGATCTTCATCGACAGGCAGATGCTTATTCAAGTTCTGTACGAGAACTTGAAACACAAGGATAGAGTGCTCACTTCTCAACGAGTTGTATCCGTGGAATTTACCGAATCTGGTGCTCTTGTCACCACCAAAGACAACAAGGTCTTCAGCGGGGACATTGTCGTCGGAGCTGATGGAATCCACAGCACGGTAAGGAAGGAGATGTGGCGACAAGCGCCGACCGGATACTTCCCCCTGGATGAGGAATCCAAGGTCCCTGCCTCCACTTTGTGTGTCTTTGGCATCTCTCACAGGCCCAAGGCATACCCCGGAGCCAGTCAGCACAACAAGATGTCGCCTGGTCATAGCTACTTTGTAATGGCTGCGCCGGGAGACCGCGTGTACTGGTTTTTGTTCATGGAGTTGAAGACTCTCTATGGTAGAGATATCCCGAGGTATGTTACCACTTGCAAGTCTAAAAGACTGGAACTGATCTCCTTCCACAGGTATACCAAGGCCGACGAGGAGCGTATTATCAAGCAGCACTGGGACGACCAGATTCTGGAAGACATGACACTTGGTGACCTTTACGAGAAACGTATTGCTACGACGCTGGCGCCGCTTCAAACCTATGTCTTTGAGAAGTGGCACTACAAGAGGGCCATCACCATCGGAGATTCTGCACACAAGGTCGGTACCCAACGCGTGAATGCTACTGAGGGAAAGTGCGTCAACAGGACAATTGCTGATTGACGTTATCGAATAGGTCGATCCCGTGACGGGTCAAGGCGGTAATGGAGCAATCGAATCAGCTGCACATCTGGTCAACGCCTTGTTGCGTAATCTTGACCAGACCCCCAGTGGTCTTAGTGAGAAGCAGTTGGAGAGCATCTTTGCTGAGGTGCAAGAAAAGCGCTTTGTAAGTGACAAGTCATACTCAATGAAGACTTGAGGTCTCGCGACGAACTCGGAGGCTGATCTTGGCCGTTCATTTGGATAGGAACGTGCTCAACACATTGTCAAGCAAGGCTACTGGCTCCAGGACGCCTTCACGCTACGAACCAGAATGGGTAAGATGATTGCGCGTTACTTAATGCCTTTGCTGGGCTCCTTCGGAGTCGTCTACCGGGGCGTCGAGTTCTGCGCCCCCGCAACGAAGCTGGAGAGACTAGAAGTGCCTCATCGTCCTAGAGCGGTGTTGTTCGAGGATGAGTTGCCAGCGAAGCCACTCAAGGGCTTGGGCAGTCTGAACAAGCTCTTCTCTGTCGCATTCATGTGTATACTCTGTGCCGTCGCGGCAGGGGTGTTGCGTCTGCCTAGGAGCCTGGAGACGCTGGTCGACGTCCTGTGCTCTTCCAACCATGGAGATGCGTCGATGCTGCCGGCTATCGAGTTCATGACCAACACTGCGGCGCTCATTGCTCTCGCCTTGGCTGACTTGAACCGCGTGGGAAACCAGCTGACATCTGTGACCTTGTAAGTTGATCCCCAGCTATCACAGCCGATGTATTCGGGCAGACTCCCCCAAGAGCAGACTAACGCGGAGGCACTGCACCCCAGAATCGTAATCTTTACCATCTTCAACAACACGCTCGGCCCAGGTGGTTTTGCCCCAATTTCTTGTGTCTTTGCTCATTGGTCTTGCAACACCATTGTCGGCAGACACGTTCCCCTCGAGAACGCCAAGAGGGTGTTGCCCATCACGGCCGCGGGATATCTCCTACCCGCAGCCGTCGCGCTGTATCGCCAGGACGCAAACTCAATCAACGTCTGGCGCAATGCGCCAATACTGTGCTTCTTGTTGGCTAGGAGTCTCTCTGTGTTTGGACTACAATCTGGATCTCAGCAACCTGAGAACGAAGAGACCAAGTTACAGAGCACGAGAGAAAAGTACCAAAACATGTTCGCCAAGGCAGATCTCCCGGTTCTTGGCCTTGTCTACTACACGACTCTGGCAATCTCCGCAGTCATCCATCTCACCAATGTTGCTCTCTTCGGTTTGAAGTACAGCTTGTTTGGTGGTGAGAACGCGGCCTTGATGGCTCTGGGTCTGTCGAAGCTGGATATTCTGATCTTCACGTTCTGTTCGCTGCTGCTTGCCCTCGGCACGGCGCCGTGGAGTTTGCGACTTTGCGGATACATCAACACGAAGAAAGCCTTGACTCAGGCCGCAGCAGTGATTCTGGGATCGGCCGTTGTTGGTCCCGCGGCAACGCTCGCAGGTATTACTGCGTATCGAGAGGGTATTGTCGCAGGTCTGAGCCAGTAGAGACATGTTGGTTGAGGGCAGAGTCAAACATGGCTCCTAACAAAACTTTCCTGGTGGATGCAAACTACCATACCGAGACCCAATCAAGGGCCTTGGGTGCTTGCCTCGAAGCAGCCCTTGTAAATCAGATAGATTCGTTCATGTGTCATTTTTCCGCAACACAACTAGACTCCGTAGTAAACATACAGCTCTTCTCCTTTCCATCTCAGCCAATTAGTGTAATTCACGGACGATTTTCATCCCAAGCGTGTGTTGAGCCATTTACATCAAAATACCTGATGCAGGATGTATGTCATCATTAGCTTTCACGCCACAACCAACCAAGGTTTTCCCCGGGTGCTACGTCCCACCCAAATTTCCCCAACCCCCAGAATGTTTCTCTCTCTTGCTTTGTTTGATGCCAAGAGCAAGCTACCCCTCATCTCCGAAGTTTTTAGGTTGCAATCGGATCATGTTCGCTGCTAGAACAGCCGGGTTGGAAAAGTCGTTTTTGTCGTGCAGGACGTTACACCCACTCTCTCTGACGGTGCAATTAAGCGGCGGAAAACAGGCGGAAAACTCGTGGGGAACTACCCCGCATGTTGATCACTTCCCTGTTGGCTTATGGTTATTGGACTAGCGGTGGATTTTCTCCTCGCTGATCTCTGGGGAACGGCCGATAATTCTGACGAAGCTAAGGTTCGTGACCTGCTGGGTGAGCCGGCGCATCGCGAAGATGACCGGCGAACCCGGAGAGGCTGCATATGCAAGGTGAAAGGAAGACTGTATAAATATCGGGTGTTCTCACCGCGAAACTCTTGATCGCCGTAGAAGGCTTGATAACCATCCTGCTCCGGCATCAAGCTCCTCACAACTCCCTTCGTCCTTGGTCCTCATCCTCATACGGAACGATGGGCTTCTCGTTGAGACGTCTAGCCGTTGCTGCCTCCGCATCAGTCTTCACTGGTCGCGTGTTGGCACAAAATGGCTCAGCCGCAGGTATGAAAGATGCCATGCTAGGAGTCACCATTCGCGAGATTAACATTACAAAGGCATTGTCGTTGATGGCAAGTCTTTTGCCCTCAATGGCGACCATTCCTCATACCGCTTCCATGTGGATGAGCTGACTGGTGACCTATTGTCTGACCACTTTGGAGGGTCGGCTACGGAGAGCATGGAAATGCTCGCCCCGGAAATCAATGGCTGGGTTGACATGATCGGCCGGGTTAGACGAGAGTACCCCGACCTTGGACGTGGAGACTTCCGTGTCCCCGCAGTACAAATTCACCAGTCTGAGGGATACACGGTCAGCGATCTCCAATATCGATCCCACAGAGTCACGGCAGGAAAGCCTGGCTTGCCGGGTCTTCCGGCGACATTTGGAACCGACGATGAGGTCTCTACTCTGGTTGTTTCTCTGTACGACAACTACAGCTCCATTGCCGTCGATCTTTCGTACTCAATCTTCCCCAAGTATGATGCCATTGTCCGAAGCGTCAACATCACCAACGAGGGGGAGGGCAACATCACCATCGCCAAGGCCGCAAGTCTCAGCGTTGACTTGCCATTCGAGGACCTTGAGATGATCGAATTGAGAGGCGACTGGGCTCGCGAAGCCATGAGAGCTCGGAGGAAGGTTGGCTACGGCACGCAGGGGTGAGTGAAGAACGGTCGCTACTGTGCCCGTGAAGGACCATTGGCTGACCTGAATTCCCCATAGCTTCGGAAGTACAACTGGGTATTCATCCCATCTTCACAACCCATTCTTGGCCCTCGTCTCTCCAGACACTACCGAGTCCCAAGGCGAGGCATGGGGATTCTCTCTTGTCTACACAGGCTCGTTCTCCGTTGACGTGGAGAAAGGATCCCAAGGGTTTACCCGTGCCATGCTCGGTTTCAATCCTTACCAGCTCTCGTGGCCTCTTGGACCGGGAGAGACCCTCACTACTCCTGAGGTTGTCGCTGTATACTCGGATGCTGGTGTCGGTGGCGTATCCCGGAAGTTCCACCGGCTCTACCGCAACCACCTCATGAGAGGCCAGTTCGTCGACCAGACTCGTCCAGCATTGCTCAACAGCTGGGAGGGTCTCTACTTTGACTACAATGAGAGCACAGTTTACGATCTGGCACAGGAAGCGGCGCGACTCGGTGTCAAGCTCTTTGTTCTGGACGATGGATGGTTTGGTCAAGAGTACCCCCGACTGAACGACACAGCCGGTCTAGGAGACTGGGAAGTCAACGCGCAGCGCTTCCCCGATGGCCTCCCAGCTCTCGTCAATAAGGTCACCAACCTCGAGGTCACGAACACGACAGATAAGCTTCAGTTCGGCCTCTGGTTTGAGCCAGAGATGGTAAACCCCAACTCTACTCTTTACCATGAGCACCCTGACTGGGCTCTCCATGCCGGCAACTACCCTCGAACAATCAGGAGGAACCAGCTTGTGCTTAACGTGGCGCTCCCAGAGGTGCAGGAGTTCATCATTGATTCCGTCTCCAAAATCCTCTCCAGCGCCCCCATCTCTTACGTCAAGTGGGACAACAACAGAGGCTTCCACGAGACCCCCGTCCCAGGCATCGGTCACTCATACATGTTGGGCATCTACCATGTCTTTGAGGTCCTCACCTCGCGATTCCCAGATGTGCTCTGGGAAGGCTGCGCATCCGGAGGCGGTCGCTTCGACCCTGGCGTCCTTCACTACTTCCCTCAAATCTGGACATCTGACAACACTGACGCCCTGGACCGCATCTCCATTCAGTTTGGAACTTCCCTGGCGTACCCCCTCTCTGCCATGGGTGCCCACGTCTCTGCGGTGCCCAACCACCTCACTGGCCGCACGATTCCAATCAAGTTCCGTGCTCATGTCGCCATGATGGGCGGATCCTTTGGCCTCGAGCTGAACCCAGCCGTGATCTCCGCTGAGGATAAGGTGCAGATCCCCGAGCTATTGGCCTTGGGCGAAGTAGTCAACCCCATTGTGATTGGAGGTGATCTGTGGCGTCTCAGTCTGCCAGAGGAGTCCAACTGGCCGGCTGCCATGGTCATCTCGGAGGACGGGTCGCAGGGCGTGCTGTTCTACTTCCAGGTGCGCGCGCTGTACAACCACGCCCTACCGCGGCTTAAACTTCAAGGACTGGACCCGACGGCCAAGTACTCTCTGGATAACAACGGCACTTATTCTGGTGCTACGCTGATGAGTACGGGTGTGCAGTACGCTTTTGATGGTGACTACGACAGCCGTGTTGTGCTTATTTCGAAAGTATGATGGAAGCGCCGGATGATCTAGTGGACGGCAGTCTTGCGAAGATGACTAGAGAGACTTTCAAGCAGAAGCCTGAGTGATGACTAGAACTAATCTTAATCACTTGACTCATCCCTCGGGAACCACGGCACAATCCTAGGCCCCTCTCCAAGACTTGAGGCGCAACACGTTGCCCATGACTTACCTAGGGCACGCATTGAATAACCCGCAGACAAAATCAATCACTTATGTTAGGTGGGCTACGTATTGATGTTGCTCAAAGAGCACGTGGAATGACGCATTGATGTTGCCGCTCAACTCAAGGGCATGGCCCGAAACCTTGATTGAAGCTATTTCCTATTTCGAGCTTCGAGGCCATTTTGCACAGACTTTCTTCTTTTCGAGCCAATGAAAGACACGGAATTGCGACCCGACGAATCATGAACGAAGCCCGGAGGGCGGGAGCCGACGATAGCACTCGAGTCTCGAGCAACTTTCAAGGCTTGCCGTGATTTCAAGCTTGCAACATTCTCTCAGTGGCTCTCTTGAGTGGGCAAATAGACACCGTATCAAATGCCTTGACAGCAAGTAAGTGGAGATCCGAACATTATTTGGCGCGGATTTCAATCGCACTCGCTCGCCTCTCAGAGACTCACTGGCGGCTTGTCAAAATGGATGGAATTCGATCCCGGCCGCAGCCTCCAAGAACCGCCAATAAGTCGAAGTCCCGCCCAACTACCCGAGTCAAGACCGGCTGCAGGACCTGCAGGTGCGCTCACATCATTTCGTGTTGTATTTTCATGAGAATACCTTCTAATAGATACTGAAATTCAGGATCCGAAAAGTAAAGTGTGATGAGACCCGGCCAGCTTGTCGACGCTGTGTCACCACAGGCAGGACCTGCGATGAGTACGGCATTTGGAGTTCTAGACCCCAGAGTCCAGCCCCATTCATGTCGCAACAGGCATCATCTATTTCACTTCGCAACATCCGCACCTCCGTCTCGGGGCTGTCGGACGCTGAGAAGAGGCTGTACGAGTGGTTTTCACGTCGGACAATCGCCAAGCTGGCAGGGATATTCGACTCTACTTTCTGGGAAACCATCGTGCTCCAGACCAGCTCGAGAGAGCCCGCCGTAATGCATGCGATCTTGGCACTTGCCTCCGTTCACAAGAAACAAATGACCGATGCCGGCTCTTCGCCCAATCGGAGGGTCTCTCCTTCCTTAGACGTCCAGGAACGCAGCACATTACAGCACTACAACAAATCAATAGTCCTTCTTCGAGAACGTCTGGCCTTGAACAATCCCATGTCGGCACGAGTGGCTCTAGTTTCTTGCATTCTATACATATGCCTAGAGTATATGCGTAAGAGATTCAAGGCAGGCCATTCTCATCTGAACCACGGCTTGAACTTGTTAAGTCACACCATGCCTGATCTCAAGTCCGGAAACGGCATAGGCGATGCTCGCTGCAACAAGGCGTTAGATCCCATGGTCGGATGCCTTATTGACACACTCTCACAGCTCTACTATCAAGCGAGATCACTGAGAGGTCCATTTAGCCAGGAAAGGCAGACCGATGGACTGCGTCCCTTGAGACAGCTCCCCGACTTTTTCGGGTCATTAATTGAAGCTCGGAATCATCTAGATCAACTTCTAGTCAGGGCTCAGCGACTACGGCGATGTTGCCTAGCGAGTGCGACAAGTCCCGACGTGTCTCAAGCATTCGAGATGCTTGTCATTCAGTCATGTCTGAGGAACGACTTGATATCATGGTCGCGCGCGTTCAACCTTATGAAAAGTAAGAGGTGGACTCATCTATCCGCCCGGGAGCGTTTGCCTTTCCGCCTCCTACCTGTCTATCACACGATGGCACACATCATCACGGAGACATCTCTTCATCCGGGCAATGAGCTCATCTTTGATAAATTCATCTGGCATTTGGACATGATGGCGGAGTCATCCAAGGAGATCCTTACCGCGGCAATACCCACCATTGCGGCAGATCTCTCGTCCGGGCACTGTACAACCAAGTTTAGTTTCACTGCCGACATGGGTCTTATACCACCGCTTTACTACGTCGCCCTGAAATGTCGCAAGTCACGCACCCGATGGCAAGCTATCGAACTCATCACTGATGGCTTGCACCAGGAAGGAATGTGGGACGCGACTCTCGCGGGGACCGTGGCTTCTGAAGTAATAAGAATGGAGGAAGGGGACTTTTACGAAAACGTATCTTCGAGGAACCAGGTCTTGGAGACCAAAGGCCTCGCTGAAGAACAACCAACTCCACCGACATTGCCAAATGATCGTAGATTGCTTAACGTTCGGTTGCTACTACCAGACGATTCTCTAGGAGAGTTGGCTTTCTCAGGTACAATGAGATGCCCAGACGGTACGTTGAAACCTTTCAAGAAGGTCTACGACGCGAAGACCCGGAACTGGACGTTTGCGGGAGTACTGTAGCTGGAGAAAACACCTCGAAGTAATCATTCAAATGTGTGAAGAGATGTTGTAACAGACGTCTAGAAGCTCCATGGTTTGAAAAGGATTGGACTTGGCGCTCTGGACATGCTAATTTAGCCTACTTCCTCTATGGGCATTCGATCGGCTTCTTTGTCCCCTGCAGCTGCGATTTGAGACTATGTATACTACTTGACATTGAAGAATAAGTGTCAAACACAAACTCTAGCTAGTCAAGCTTGAAGTGTCCCGTGAATTCTCAGCCTAAGTTAAGCAACATACCCAGATGAGCATCTCTTGGGCAGCTGCCGTTCTTCTCGCTGGTGTCTCTCTTTGGCAGCATTTCCAACCTTAGACCCCAACTTTGTTACGGCTCGAATATAAATAAATACACCAAAGGAGTTGAGAACGAGGCGGTGTTACTCTGCCTATTTCGAGCTACCAATGTTAAGCTTGATGTTGCGGTTTGCCCGCTCGCAAAGCGTGTCATCCTATTGGCTGTCGGACATTCGGCTTGAAATTCTTTGCGTGCTGCCCCAGATCCCCGATGGACCAGAGTATATGATTCGGGATAGAAGAGAAGATCCAGATGAAATTGACTCTTACGAAAATGTCTATAAAGATGCGGATTTCCTTGACTATCTCATGACCTAATCTTGATGCCAGCAGTCACTTCATGGTCACCACCCTCCTAGCAACTTGTACCGCTCAACATACGTTACCCAGCCAGCATTCACGGACACCAAATGGCATGCAAAAGCGCATCCTGGCTCCCTTCACGGGACATCACATCCCTACAGGGCAAAGTAATCCTCATCACAGGCGGGAGCAATGGCCTCGGGCGCCAATCAGCCATGGACCTTGCAAAACACAACCCAGCTGAGATTTGGATCGCGGCCCGGAGTGCCCCCAACGCCCAAACCGTCATCAACGCAATCGAGAGCACCTCCCCAACGGTCTCTGTCAAGTTTCTAAAGCTCGATCTCACTTCCTTTGAATCTATACGCAACGCTGCAACCACATTCCTCTCAGCGGCATCCCGTCTCGACATCCTCATCCTCAACGCGGGCGTCATGAACGTCCCTGCTGGAAGTGTGACGCAGGAGGGCTACGAGATGCATTTCGGGACCAATCATGTTGGTCACGCCTTGTTCGTCAATCTTCTTGTTCCCATCTTGCGAACGACAGCCTCCGAAAGTGATGTTGGCGGCGGAAAAGCCGACGTCCGCGTCGTCTTCGTCAGCTCCGTGGCTCACAAGTACCCACCTTCTGGCGGTCTGCAGTTCGACAGTTTCCATCCAAATGGCCGAAGTAAAAGACTTTCGGCGAATGCTCTCTATGGACAAAGCAAGCTAGCCAATCTGCTGTACGCACGGGAGATGGCCAAGAGGTACCCTCAATGGACGACCGTCTCCATCCACCCAGGCACAGTCAAGACCGATTTGCAAAAGTCGACGGATGGCAGTCTGCTTATTAGAGCATTTCAGAAAGTGGTCGTTCCACTCATCGGAGTCGACGTGGAGGAGGGCGCGAGGAGCCAGCTGTGGGCTGCTACTGCCGATGGGGTTGAAAATGGCGAGTACTACGAGCCCGTGGGCGTCGCTGGCAATGGCAGTGCTTTCGCAAAGGATAACAGCCTCGCACTCAAGCTGTGGGATTGGACTCAAAAGGAGATTGAAAACATGCATATCTGAACATGAGGCTCGATCATCTGCCGGGCCTTCTTCAGAACAGTAAGACGGCCTGATACCTTACGCTAGGTCATTGCTTGAGGTGCCGCACAACTAACAAATCCAGATTCATTCGTGGAGCATTTCCTTGGAATCTTGGGCTTTAAATGATTGAAGAGGTGGTGGGACCGAAATAGAAAACACGTCAAAAGAAAGACTTCTCTCCTTCGCTCAATTGACTTGCATCCACATCAGTCCTGAGCAGCGTCTCCTCAGCCAGCACAGGTGTACTTCCTTCACCAAATAATCTCCACTGCGCGGGGGCCGGGATGCCAAAGTAAACAGCCGAAAGAATACTCCAGGCCCTCAATGGCTTTCCGCTGGTGAAGATGCGCCCGAACAGCTTTCCGAAAGTCGGTGCCGCGCCCAACGGTGCCAGCAGACCGTCCATATACTTCACAAACTCCACATTTAGAGCGTGCCTGTCCGAGTCGATCATGTGCTTCTTCCGCCAACCCCTCATCGTGCGGATCTCCCTCATCATCTCCTCCTCACCGGGCAACTTTACGCTTCCCTTGATGACGGCGGCAATGTACCGTGCCTGCGCCTCGGAGACTGGTGTCACGGGTCCGGCTTGCTCGGTCTGGCCCATGACATAGAGGTCTTTCCAAGTGGGCGGTACGATGGACTTGTACAAGTCAACGTGCGGGGCTGGCGCCTCTTTGCTGGCCAGCGCGCCTGGTGGGAGATATGGCTGGTCGACGATGTGGTATCCGGTGGCAAGAACGACTACGTCGGCGTCGAGGGAATCGCCATTCTCCAGGATAACACCAGTCTCGGTGAAGGAGGCGATTGTGGTGCGACGAAGGGAGAAAATACCGGTCTGTAGCTTTTCAACGAAGTCGCTTCGGATGGTGGCGTTCTGTGCCATGAGGCCGTGATCTGGCTGAAGCTCCGGTGGCATCTTGCCTTGGGCATGGTTGAGTATCTTCTCAAAGAGCCACTCCTGGACGCTTGCGGGAAGCCAGGTCTGGCTGCTACGGCCTGTGAGACTGGGTCAGCAGAGGATCCAATCAAGGGTTTGGCATGCAACGGGAAAGACGTACTGTCCCACGCCTCTGTGGGTTTACCCAGGACGAATCGAGGCAGAACCCAAGCGCCTCGACGGTTAACAATTGTGAGCTCTTTTGCCAGCGGGCCAACTTCACACGCAACGTCGATGGCCGAGGACCCAAGACCGACGAGGATGACCTTCTTGCCCTCGTAGGCGCTAGGCTTGCGATAGGAACGACTATGTAGCACTTCACCCTTAAAGGACTCTCTTCCCTTGTATTCGGGGACGAAGGGCTTGCTGATAATGCCAGTTCCGCAAATCAGAGCATCAAATGCGAGCACTTCTTCCCCGTTGCCATCCTTCTCGCTTCCCCTACGGACCCTCACCTCCCAGCCGCCCTCCTTGCGAGGCTCGCATCCCACGACTGTCGTCTCGTAACGGATGTGCTTCTCAAGGGCAAAATGCGCGGCGTACTCATTCAAGTACCGCAGATGGAGCTTGTGGGAGTAGTAGATCGGGTACCGCGCCGGATCAATCGGGAAATCACTGTAGCCCGTGGTCAACCGGCAGGAGTTGAGCATGACACCGGGGTACATGCCGGAGCTCGACTCTGCACTCGGATCGGGGTTGTAAAGCCAGAGCCCGCCGAGCGCGGGCGCGCGCTCGAAGCACAGCACCTCCAGGCCCGCTGCAAGGCATTCTTTGATAGCGACAAGACCGCTAGGTCCTGGGCGTCGTTAGCGTCCTTGTCATATTCATGAAGGGGCTACTTCGGAGTTTCTCTTACCTGCGCCGACGACGGCGACGCGCTTGCTCTGAGATTCCATCCTTGGTGGGTGTTTGGCACGAACACACGAAAATCGCTGGAGAAGCAACGTGGATCGAGATGATAACTTCAAATGCCTGGGGCAACGGATGTATTCAACTTATCTGGTTTCGCGTTCGCAGGAAGTACTTGTGCTGGAATTCCCCCCTGATTGCACTACTCCTTTGTATTCTCGTTAAGTGCTGACGGGCGTCAAGCTAGCGTATACCACCGCAGCCATCCCTGCCTGTGTAAGCACGAATACTGGTGCCTGCCAATCCTTAGAGTGGTGGTCAGCAATGTGATTGAGGATTGAAGGATTGCCAGCAGAATATTAGTGGAGAGATAAAATCTAGTTATGGGCTGTCAAACCAATCTCCTGGGTCAGCAGTTGTATGCACGTTGACTTTCACTTCCGGAATGGTTTTACAGCCACCACTCCCAACCGCTAGAGCGGTCCACGCCTGTCAAAGGCATGAAGCTTCTGGTGCGTATTCAAGCTCCAGACCGACTGGGACTGGCATTCTGACTATACCTAAGTGTGCCAGGATTGTGTCAAAGTTTCGATTAACATGTAGAAAGATGGAGGAGTTTGCGTGACAGGTGACGACGTCGCTTCCAACATCTTTAAGATCTATGAATCTATCGTAATCACTGCAGCTGCAGCTTCTATTTGGTAATGACAGCTACTTCACAGCTTCCTTTCTCCCAGCCCTTACTGACCAGCAAGGAACCCGTTGATGTTGGCGGTGATATCAACCAACGGCCACTCAGTTCGGTTGCCGGCCAGCGTTCCCGCGACCTTGGCGTCACCAAAGTACTCCGTCACAGAGTAGACGCTGCCACCGATCTGCACAGTCGTCACTGTCGAGCCTCCATCAGCCAGGTACGCGTTGGGCACGGTTCCTATGACAGCAGCGGACTCCCACTTAGCATCGGCCGAGTGCAGTACCACCGTTCCCTTTTCGTTATCGGAGACGAGGATGACGGTTCCGTTGTAGCGGAAGGGGATCGAAACGCCGTCGAGCGCTGCGCCGATGGTGTCCGCCGAAGTAAGAGGGACCCGGACCGGCGTCGAGCCCGTGGCATTGGCGGTGTCGAACCGGTAGAGCTGACCGTCCGAGCTATCGGCGACGAGGAGCGCCTTCCCGTCGGGGGAGGACACGAGCCCGGAGAGTCCGTGGATGGAATGATTGGCGGGCGTCTTGAGGTACCACGCAACGGCCTTGGAGCCGTCGGGGCTGATGCGGATGATGCTGCTGGGGAACGTGCCGAGGGCGTACGTGGTGCCGTCGGGGCCGTGAGCAGTGTCTTGGAAGCCGCCGTACACGCCGCCGGTAACCTCGGTCAGGTTGCGCTGCCACAGCACCTCCTTCTTGGTGAGATCGTACTTGACGAGGATGTTGTCGCCCGTGATGTTCTGGCCGCCAGTGTCGAAGGCGGAGCCGGCATCGATGATGATAGAGAGGCGGTCGAGGGGATCGACGCGGACGCCGCTGGAGTGAAGTTCGGGGTTGAAGCTCAGGCCTGGGATCTCGATGGTTTGGGTTTCGGACGTGGTAGGGTTCCAGGCAGCGACACTGGCATTGTAGAGGACACTAATAGGGTTAGCTTATAGCACTTTTCCGTCGCGGTGAGCGTCTCTCGGTATGGACTGGGGGAACCTTACCTGAAGTAGGCCACACAGCGCTTGGTGTCGAAGTCTGCGTTCTCGGGATACAGCTGGAATGAGTTGACGGTCTGATTCCCGGTCACCTGGGCGCAAGCCGTGGTAGCATTATGATACTTTGTCGGGCAAGCTTGGATGGCCGGCAAAGCCAGCAAAGGCAGAACGAGGGTGCGAAGTCCGGACATGGTAATGAGGGTTTTGTAGTATTGTCAACGAAAGTCAGTTGTTGGAGATGGTCTCTAGAGCTCTTCCTGTCCAACCCGGGACATTGTGAAGCTTATATCCTCACCTCTCCGTCTACCAATCTACCTTTCAACACTTACAAATGCAGAAGACTTTACGGATACAAAAACCGCAGCACGTCAGCGCATGTCATCTCATTTCTTCGCGATGCTACGGCTGGGACCGAAGAGGCCCCGCATCCATGGTATGCCCCGGCACGGCAGTGCGAGTTGACTCGTGCGCGCGCGCGGTCCGAATGGAGACAAGCAGAATGCTTTTTCAGCCCTACGGATCCAAAGAGCATCCGCCGGGAGCTAATTTCTGTTAAGCTCTTCATCATCTTCATGCCCAGCAACCTCTACAGATTTAACATAGATCTACACTACGGATACTACGTGAGATGCCAATTACCCTGCCAGCCTTTGAATCAGTCCCGCTTTAGGATTTCTCCGGTTTGAGAGACTCAAGCCATTTCATAGCAACTTTGTTTACAGAATATAGGGACGATCATAACTGTAGACGCAGCCCGAGCCCCAGTACACCCAGGCATCTAAGACTTCTAATAGCTGTTGTCTGCAGAATACCGTATTGAGCAACCTTGCATTTGTAAAGTCCTTACTAGCCACTTTGAGAGAAAATATCCCGACCTTGGCGACCCACAACGAGCAGCATGTGGTTAGTCAAGGCAGAAAAGGAGTACAACACCCTTCTTAACCTTCTGTTGGTAGGTTTCATACATGGCGAAGCAAGCTTGGATGACGTGATCTGTGCTCAACTCAAGTTCCATGGTAACGCATCACCTCCGGAAAAATTATTGTCTATTTTACATGGCTGTACAACTCGTATTGACTTTCAAGTAGGTAATGCCAACGTCGGCTCCGATCACCGACTACGGAAATCGGTTTCCGAGGGCTGCGGAAAGCGCGCGGCGTGCTGAGCCAGCAAGCGTGCGTCGTGTACGAAGAACTATGCTCGCAATACCACCTACCATAGCTCTTTAACTCGAGAGAAGCTTCCAGAGCCCTGTTACGTTAGTCAACAGGCATTAGACATATCTTTCTCCGAAGTAAAATACTCTCTGCCGCCGGATTCCGGCGATATTGACCCCACTCTCGGCATGTTGCCCGGTTCACGGATCCACTCGGACCGGGCAGCTCGGTAGAAGGGGCCTGCCGGAGCGGGACGCAGTAGCCTGCAACCTACATTAGTACCTTAATGCCTTGTACGACACGAAATGATGGGACGTAGGCGGGGTTGATCGCAAACATCACGTTGTTATAGCATCACCATACAAGCTCCCAAGGGGATCGAAGATGTGCCCGTTGCTACTAGTAGATGAGCCACCAACATCTACCGGCAGATTGGTATGGTTCGGCCAGGCCATCTCTTTTACCAACTCAAGCTGCCAATCAACAATAAAGACGTTGAAAAGGCAACATCAATTCTTCGCGAGGTAACGAAACAAGCCTAATCTAATCGGAGACCACTACATCTCCAAACTACCTAGATAGCCGGTTGGCCTCATCAACAATGAACCACTCTCTGCCGAGGTCACCTCAGCAGCAGCGGTAGTCGCGAGCGTCAACTAGATAAGGTATCACATGATACCGCGTCTTGTACACAACACCACATGGAGCTAAGGTGAATCCCCGTCGCCAATGTAAACACCTCGCAAGAAAGCAAAACAGCCTACGGTCGCTCCAACGCCAAGTGGCAGAGGCCATCTCCTGGCCAGTGGCCAAGCACAGCCAAAGCCAGCCGCCGGCTCGGTACCAAGCACCTGTGAGGCTCTAACTCTCGAATACGAACGCCAACGAACGGCTCTGCGCCAATAAGCGCTGCCGTTGTTTTATCCCCGGCGCCATCGCACAAAAGACGTCCACCCTCATCCCCTAGATGTACATGTACCCGATCTGGAGGCGCATTTTTGTCTCTTGTACCGGAAGAGAGCAATACGTGATTCGAAGCACGCACACGATAGCCAAGTGGAGGCTGTGCAGACTGCAGACTGCATAGCATCTCATGCACCTCCATCTCACAGAACTCAACCTGTCACTCGTCCATCCTGACTGTCTTAGACAGCCACCCCCACACTTTCTTTTCTCTCCCGTTTGCCCCTGATTCCTCGTTCGCACGGCGATGTCTCTTATCAGCCCAGAAGCCCCCCAAAAAGCGCCATGGCTGCCAGCCCGGTGAACCATTCGACCACCCAAAGAAGAAAATTTGACAAAAGGGTCCGTTCCAAGTGCCCCTAACGTCGAAAACCTGTGGTGCTGTCATGTTGAGCCCAATTTGAACCCTCGTCTAAACGAGAGACATGTCAGATCCGCTAAGTGTAAAGCCGAGACATGCTAATGTCCCCGGACGCGGCGCAACGGAGTTCATCACCGAGCGAAGAATAGGAGGCATGAACCCGAGAAGCAGAAGGAAGAAGCGGCAAGGAGGCGAAATCTCTTTTTTGCCCGCAATGAGTGAGATTGGCACTCCTCAAAGGCGCTACATGCACTCTGCATAATATGTACGGAGTACATGAACGCACGTACGAGTTAGAGCATATATTAACACGCTGATCGACCTACAGCTGCTGTGCGACGAGGCGTGCCGTGTAGCCTTGTTCGCCCCCTCGTTCTACCTTATTCAAGCGCTCGGAAAGGCGGCATGTTTTTGGTGAGAGGAAGATGTACTAGGGTGGTACTGCCGCGGTGACACGGCGTCACGTCGAGCAGGACAAAACAAACGGTGAAGCAGAGCACTCTACCTGGATGACGCCGCGATACGTTAGCTGAGACTTGGACCAAGACATAAGCATATGATGTCGTGACGGCTTTCGTGGATTTCTGTTGAACAGACTCCAGTACAGGAATGATTGTTACGCAGCACTCAGGCCACGCTACACCATGTGGGCAAGCGTCTCTAATCATGAATCACGAGGCCAATTGTAAGAGAAAAAAACGGTGTAAATGTTCATTATCAATTCAATGATTACTGCATCTGTGGTGAATATATGACAGTCCGGAAGGATAAGAGATTTTGTCCAAAAATGCTCCGCGCAAGAAAAGAGTAGCAAAACAAGCCGTCCATGCAAATCAAATGCCGCCCCGCGCCATGAATCCCCCTTATAGATTTCCCATTACACCATTACCGACCCCCAGGGAACTCGTTTTGTGGTATACTCTTATGACTAGACTTTTGTGACCATGTCCTTTAGTTGTAATTGACGTACTCCTGCGGTGTAACGGGCCAGGCATCGATGCCGTCCTGGATGATGACAGACATACCGCCCATCATGTGGTTCTGAATGTGGCAGTGGAGCAACCAGGGGCCCGGGTTGTCGACGAGGTACCGAACAGCCATCCACGTAGGCTGGCTGATGGCATTGGGCGTCGCAAAGGCGTCCCTGCGAGGAGGGTCGACCAGGTTCCAGAGTGTACCGTTGGCGGCGACGGCCTCCTCGATGGTGTTCCAGGTGAAGTTACCGGTACCGGAGCCGAGAAGGAACATCTTGTTGCCGTGCTTGTGAATCGGGTGAGGGGGCTGGGGCGGGGCCGTGGCCTGGAAGACCATGTCGACCCAGGTGCCGTTCTTGGTGGAGACGACGGTGGGGTCGTTCTCGGCGGCAAGGACGCCGAAGAGGACGGGGGAGTCATTCTCGTAGTCAGCGGGGAGGAGGAAGTTGTCGTTCAGGGCCCAGAAGTAGGAGCCGCCCTCGCTGCGCATCTCGAACTTGTGCAGGACGCTGGCGGTCTGGGGGATGGCGATGGGAGGGAATGGCTTGGCGAGAGCCTGGCGGAAGACACGGACATCCTTGGAAGTCGGCTTGCCGTTGTCGGCGACCCAGGGAGTAGAGGCAACAATGGTGGGCTCGGGCTGGCCCTTCTCACGCCACTGGAGGAGGGCGGTACCGCTAAGCATCTGGGTAGCAATGACCGAGGCAGCGCGGATGGTGAAGTCGCCCTGCTGCTTGTACTTGACGAGGACGGAGTATCGGTCACCGTTGGCGACGGGAATAGCCTCCACTTCCTGGGGAGTGACATAGGCACCGTCCATAGCGTACACCCACATGAAGTGGTTGTCGATGGAGAACATGGCGGTGTGGAGGCCGTAGGCACCAACGAGGTCAAAGGCAACCCACTTCTCAGTATCACAGTTGCTCTTCTCGACCTTGAACGTCTCGAGGCCACCATCACTAGGCTGGCAGCCATCAAAGACGCCGGCAGGAACCTTGCTCAGATCACCTTGGCCACGAGCAATGACAGCAGCGGGAATGCATCTAGATAATGTTAGGGTGACTGGTGTTTGTGGAAGGTTGCGCGGGGGTGTGACTTACGCCTTGTCAGTCATACGGGCACCAGCAACATTGGCCAGAACATCCTTGCGCTCTTGGGTCAGAAGGGCATCAATCTGCTCGGGGGTACGGCAGATGACGCTGCCCTTGCCGTTGAACAGGAAGGAGTCATAGCAGGAGAACTGGATGTCGGCGGCCTTGGACAGGTCGTGAACCTCCTCAGAGATCATGTGGCGGTGGTCAGCGAGCAGGAGAGGAACGACCTTCTTCTCGGCCTGCTCCATGGCGTGAATAGCGGCGCTGTCCGAGGAGATCTGGCTGAAGGGCTTCTGGTGGGAGGCGGCGGGGTGGATGGTGATGGCTCCGTAAAGACCATCCTCGATGAGTCCCTCGTAGTGGGCGTGGTACCAGTAGGCACCATACTGAGTGGCCTTCCACTTGTACTCGAAGCTCTTGCCGGGCTGGATGGGCTTCTGGGTGAGGCCGGGAACACCATCGGACCAAGGGGTGTTCAACTGCTCAATCCCTACAGCCATATTAGTCACCAGTCGAACGTTGAATTAAGATATCTGTCTAAGCTTACCGTGGTAGTGAACGGTTGTGGCGTAGGGGAGGTTGTTGTTGACCTTGATGGTAACATCATCTCCCTCAGTGATCTCAATCCTCGGTCCAGTGAACTGCTTGTTCACCAGAATCATCTTCCTCTCGAATCCATCGGGCGAGGCGGTCTCCCAGGTGAGATCCAAAGTGAAGCTCTTCGCATCGGCGATGGCTCCCAGCGCCAACGCCAGGGTAGGAAGAATGTAGCGTAAAACCGACATTGTGGGCAGCTGTGTAAGAACTAAAGAAATTAGAACAAGTGAATGGATAGGATCTAAGGTTGAGATCCAGAAGGATAATGAGCTGGTGTCCTCTCAAAAAAGATTCACTTGAACGGGCGGAGGGACGATCATGATATATACGGAATGGACACGGAGAGGCACTCACTCTCTCCATGCCTAGTTCGCCGCCGGGAGCACAAGCCAAGGGTGATCTGCCGTCTGCCGTGGCGCGGTCCTCTACACGGGGGTGTGAGGTATCGAAGGAGGTCGAGGTTCAAGGCGGAGGACAAGCACGAGCAGCAGCAGCATGTGCAGCGTGTGCAGTGTCTGCATCGCAGCAGCAGCAAGCAGCAGCAGTATCAGAGAGAACGCCAGCCGTTCCACGCTCGCAGATCCGGCTTGCAATCTCATGGCTCACAGACTAGACCTCAGACCCAATCAAGCCGAGTCATTTGTCGTTCTAGTCGCGGGAGGTGCGTAGCCCGGGTCAAAGCCATGAATATCCATCTGCAATGTTAGCCACGTTGTAATCCATCGTCGCCATCATGATGCAGCACGGGTTGGCTCTAGTCGCTCCTCTCTTTGCTCCCACAATCTCTTTGGCTTCCTGGGCAAAAGCTAACGGTGTACTCAGCTGGCCGAAGGGTCCGTGTTTTCTTTACCTGCGCGCCGCGCGACGAGCTAGACCCTGAGAGTGGAGGAACGGCGAGGATCAAGCGGCTGAAGTGGATGATGTCAGCATATCGAGAATAACAAAAGATGAATGAAAAAAGAAACAACAAAAGTAAAAGCAGAAACTATTAGACGGGGGGCGCGGAAAAAAGGCATTGAGCTCTGCAAGAACCCAGCATAACAACATCCCGGCTGTCGATCTGCTCGATAAGCTGCCCACAACACGCCCGTATTGGTTCCTGGTTTCCCATAACGGCCCGCGGAGCTCGAAAGCGTGCCGGGTAACAAAGGCGAACGGAGAGGGACCAGATGCCAAGCAGGGGTATGAACTTCTCCCCGTCCCCCGAGGCCTGGCGGCGTGAGAAAGGTCCCATTCTTCCGCTGTGAATCTGTTGGTTTGGGTGGGTAGGCTTTCGAGGTTGGCGCAACGCCAATGCAGCCAGTCCGGCCGCCATGCCGGTTGCAATTTCAGATTCTATCCCCGGGATCACAATGGTCAGACAAGTGGCTTGAACTGGCTAGCTGTCGTTGAAATTGACCGGGCGCGCGGACCGTCTTAGTTCCTCTCCAACGAGGAAAAGCTGGCAGCACATCTCAGGCACCGTCGACGCCTTTGCCCATCAAAATAGTTCACGCCGAGAGAAGCTCAATGCGCCACACCATAACGCTCCTCCTGAACCTCAGGAACACCAGACTCTCTTAAGCTCCCTTCCAGCGCTTTCCCCAACGTCCATGCGCAATGCACAACTCTGGCATCGGTGTTCCGCCTTCGCTATTTACGGCCACCCGTTTGATGGGGGAGAGGGTAGGCAAGCCTTGGAACTACCCCATTGCTTCTAACCTGGCGTAGCTAGGCCTTCAGAATGCTGCCAAATCTAGCTCTCTGGCGTCTCTGCTGCTTGCCGTTGATTCAGCCAGAGGGCGCCAGAGTGCTATTGGCAGCCACAAGGTGACTCGCCGGATAATCACCGTAAGTCAGGCTCACACACTTAGTGCTATGCAAATGAAGCAGGGGTTTCGAACCGTTGATAGGGCGCGGGGTGGTGGCGAGCTTGAGAAGAAGAAGCGTTCGTAGACGCGCCTCTGTGACACCAGAAACACACCACACATAGTCACGCCTTCAAATCAAGACAGCCAAGTCTTGACTGCAGGCGTCTTAGTCGCCACAGATGTTTTTTTTATTTGCTTCGTAGTTGTATGAGGCATGGCCTGATGTTTCAACAACCAGGAAACATCCGCTGGCCTCTCCAGATTACCGGATGCCTGGACCTGGACCGGGGATCTAGACGGGCGAACGCGTCGCCACGTGCCCAGACCTTTCCGAAGCAGCTTGTGCAGCTTCTCTCGTCTTTCGCCGTCGCAGTAGAGGAGATGCATAGCATGGAAGGACAATGCTGTGCCTTTTTACTGCGCTGAGAGTGTCCCGATGCATGATGCGGCCGCCTTGAGGGAAACTCCGGACGACCTGATCACGGCCTGCCCCTCTTGTCGGATATGCCTTCTTCGGCGAGGCACATGAACCTGGTAACACCGACAGAGTGGCTCTTTAGGACCAGCGGCCAGGGTTCATCTGAATGGAACAACCACATCGCTATCTCAGATGACGCGTTCTCTTCCGTACGCCATTGAAGAATGGCTACGGATGACTGCTTCCCTTAACATCTTTCAAATTCAACAGGCAAGAATATTGCCACGCGCACCTCGATTTGGCCATGAACATCGACTGTTGTCCTGATGATGCATTCAGTCAGTACTTCACCTCCGCCGCAACAGCTTATTTCCAGGGTCCACGTCGGACGTCACGTTTGACAGGACCACGAAGCCGGCCGCTGAGTTCGGTCTGCGGACAGTAACCCTTCAAGCCCTTCCCCATCTTGTGGGTCTGCCGAGCGGAGATCCGTGTCCTGGTTTGTGTACTGGTTCGGACGATGGCCCTCACAGAACGGCCCCGAGTTGTTTAGCTACACCATTTTGAGGAAGGGGCTGACAAGCACGATTAGCATCGAAACAAGCCAAGGCATACGGCTTCCATTCCTTTTCTTGATCAGCTATCAGCCGTAGAAGCACACAGATCTTTACCAAATTACGGAATGTGGCGCGCAACGCCATGCTGCTTCTATTTGAGTTCTCCGGGTCTGGCGCAAGGCTGAGTTCTATCTCTAGATTGACCTTCTATTATCGTCCAACAGCGTGTGAGAAACAGCTCGTTGGCGGCCAAACTCCCACGGCATGTGGGCTTTCACACCAGGTCTAGATCGATCGAGAACCTCGGGGGTGATGGCTTTGGCTCTCGGGCAGGTAACCGTGCGTCCTGGGGAAGGCGAGAGAGACCATCGAAAGGAAGAAGTAGGTGTCTTCTGCCAGAGTCTTGACATTCTCTACTCTGTAATGCCTTCCATGACAAGAATTAATGTCACAGTTGAACGAGTACGTCGGAAGAGCCTCTCAGGGCGTCGGTTGAGCCAAGTCAACCTCCAAGACCTTCCAGCCGGCTTCAGTCTCCTGCCACCGGATGCCGAGATATCCACGGCGTCTGAGCAAAACTGGAGGCAGGTCTGCGCGGTTCCCCGTCGATCCTCTTCCTAGATAGCATGGTCCTATGACTGGTCTGTAGACTGGAAGAAACCCCGGCCGAGTGGCCGCCTGCTGAAAGTTGCAGGCTCCAGATGAATGGGAGGGGGGCTGCGAAGGCGAAGACGCACCGACGAAATTCGAGTCCTCTTCGACTGCTAGGGCGTTCGAGATTTCTTAGCCCGGCTGCGAGCTTAGTGTCGGCGAAAATCCCAGCAAGAGCTCAAGTTCCTGCATAATTACGCAGCAGCAGAAGCAAACGGCGGGGTCGGATGCATTGCAGGAACTCCCCGATGTGTCGATGTGCGTACTTAGGTCCGAAAGGGCTGCATCCCAGCAATGATCCGTAGATGTATGTAGTGAACAGGACATTTGGGGCTCGAACACCTCACAGGGAATGCCAATGGTCGCCTTGGTAGAAGGCTCTTTGCTTGGCCCGTGGCTGGGTGCTCCTTCTGATGTTTTTCAAGAGAGCCAAGGCTGCTGGTGCAGTACTCTCGGGGTTCGTAGCTCGCTGGTGAAGCCAAGATGCCGAGCAAAGCTGTGTGCGATATCAATCCATTGCGTGGCCGTTTCAGCTGTCGGTCGAGAATTCGTAAGCCGAATAGACTATCACATTCCATGTCTATGGTCAAGCTCGCGGCCGGCAGCGTCTTTCTGCCCTCGAACATTTGATATGCCAGACTTCTCCCGTGTTATCGTCACTGTCACTGAAGAACCTGGGAGACAAAAGCCTTCTCATCCTACATATAGAGATGCACTTCTTGATGCATCTCTTTATTCTTGGTCCGTCCAATGTTTCCAGAAGTCACCCGTTGATGAGCGGACCATGGACACTCCCCTCGCCTCCCCAAGCTGTTGAGAGCCGTCGTAATATGCCTCCATGTCGATCAACTGGATGCATCAAGATGAAGCGTACATCATGCAAAGCACTACGTTGAACGCTCTCCATTGCCTCTGACTGTGGCTCAAGCGGCAATGAGTGCAAGACTGGAACAAGACTTTAATTCAGTCTCTCAATCTCTTTGGTCAGACCTGTCAAACTGTTGAGGTCAGGATCTAATCTCCAACGTTTAGATTGAAGTGAATGAGAAAGCCTTGCCATCCGATCATGTCTATCGAGAGCTGTGGCGAGACGTCAAGTCGGCCCATAGTATGGGACACCTGACTGAGCCGTGCGAACCATGGAAGAGCCTGGCACTGCACTGGTACTACCTTGCCTCTCGCTTTCGCATGACGTTAGGATTCGAAGGAACGAGGCTTTCTCATGCTGCCACAAGCGTATAGAGATACAGTGATCTCGGCGCGGTCTCATAACCGGTGGTCGTCAAAATTCGAGAGGGTGAGCAACCGATCTGCGTTGCCATTCTGGCTCCCGGCCACTTGGTGGCAAAACTTCTTGCCTGCCTATTACTTGCAGTACGAATTTGGAAAACATCATGCTTCTGCATCCTGCAGGCTTCGACGCATCTTCAACGAGCAGGGCCGAGAGAGTTTTGACTTTTCTTAGACAGAGTTTGGGCACACAGAACCAGCCACATGAATGACCAGCCACTCGGATGTGGCTGTGGGGTCAGATATCAACTCTGCATGGAAGCCGTGACGAGCAAACTTTACAATCACTCACATGCATTCAAAGCATACTACTTACAGTTTGGAAACTCATTCACAGTAGCGGTTGTTAGGGGCGAAATATTTCTTGCAGATGGTAAATATATTTTCCCTATCGGAAGGCATCATGCTTTCATGTCCTCATACTCATCTCTCTACATACAGAAGGGGTCCAAAATATACTCAAAAGAATAAAATCAGCTCAGGTGCTGCTACCGAAGGCCGCGAGATGATTGATTGTCTAAGCACGGACAAGGGTGAGGCCGTAGGTGGACAGGATCTCGTTGACCGGCTGGAAGTAGGTGGTACCGCCGGAAGTGCAGTCGCCGGAACCTCCTGAGGTGACACCCTGGGCCTGGGCGCCAGAGTAGAAAGAACCACCAGAGTCACCGGGCTCGGCGCAGACACTGGTGCGGGTAAGACCGGTGACACGTCCCTCGGAGTAGTTGACAGTGGCACCGAGGGCGCCGACGGTACCGCAGAAGACACCGGTGGTGGAGCCGGAGCGGCAGATGGAGGCGCCGACAGCGGAGGCGGTGGAGCCGGAGACGGGGAGGTCGCCACGTCCGTATCCGTCAATGTAGCCACGGAGGGTGGTTCCGGAGACGGTGCGGATGTAGGACATATCGGCAGAGCCGGGGAAGACGGAGCCAGAGAAGGTTCCGAGGGAGGCACCAGCGGAGGTGGTGGCAGTGTCGCCGGCGCTACCGCAGTGACCGGCGGAAACGAAACCGGTGGTGACGGAGAAACCGATGGAGCAACGAGCGGCACGGTTGATGAGGTAGGCATCACCACCGAGGACGGTGGCGAAGGTGGAGGGCATCGACGCAACGGTGCGGACCTCGAACTCGCCGGCGGCGAGACCGACCTCCTTGGCGAGGGACTCGGCGGTAGCGGTGCTGCCGGCAAGGGACTCGATGACGAGCTTGTTGGCGGCGACATCGACGAAGTAAGAAGCGATGCCAGAAGAGGCGGAGGCCTCGTCGCGGCGGGCGGGGGCCTCGATGTCAATGGCATCGAGAGCGGCCTTGGCCTCCTCGAGCTTGGAGAGGGGGTTGGCGAGGATGACGGGGGTGGCACCGGCGGAGGTGACATCGGCGATAAGGGCCTCGTCAGTGACACCGACCTTGAGGGTGGTGCCGTCCTCGGAGATCCAGGCACCGGCGAAGCCAGCAGAGCCCTTGAGGGACTCGACGACATCGGCGGAGCGGTGCTCGAAGGCGACGCGCTTGGTGGCAGCCTCGGCATCCAGACCGAAGTCGCGCTTCATGGCGGCCAGGATCTTGGGGTGAAGGCTGGTCGCGGCCGAGGTGGGGGCACCGTAGGCGATGGGCAGGACCATGGCCAGGAAACCGAGGAACTTGGTGAGCTCCATGATTGGCGTTCTGAAGAGGTAGACAACGGGGTGGATGGGAAGTGAGGTGAGTCTAGGAGGCTGCTGAAGAGTCAGATGAGTCTAGAGTGCTGATCAAAAAAAGCTTCCAGATTGAACGACAAGATGCAAACTTATATACTAGTCTTGGCTCAAGGATCGTGACGAGAATCATGGTCTTGTTGTTTGCTAACTTGCTACTCAAGATGGAGTCCTCCATCGCCCCAGCCATCGTGGAACTCCTCCTTCCCAATTCGCCTCCAAGCCGGCCTGTGATGTTATCGTAAGTTTCCTTGATTCCAGCTGGGCCTTCCTCAACAGGCACATCAGAAGACAATGGGCCCGCGATGTGACCGCAGACTTCCAAGAGATCAGCGGAACTTCCTCACTAGGCACTTCGGACGACATCTGCACTGCGATGTCACCGCAGGTTTCCCCGGTATCAACAGGGCGTTCCACAAGGAGCTCTCGAAAAGATATCCGCCCTGCGATGTCACTGCAGCCATGATATCACCAGAGCTCCCGCCGCCTTCCTCAAAAGGCACTTGAGAAGGGAGCTACCCCGCGAAGTGCTAGCAGTGTTAGTCGGGTGAGTCCTTCAAGGTGTCTTCGGAGGCTACCGCCTACCCCGCGATGCGATGGTATACGCATAGCTAAATAGGAAGGAGTGCAAGATCCTCAAGATAGGAATCAGGTTGGGCGTGTTGGGGGCAACGGTTGGGGAGCACGGGAGCTGTTAGCCTGCTCAGCAATAAGGTGCAGGATCTCTTGGCCCGGCACTGGGTCTCGCCAACTCACGCCTCTCACGCTTGTTTAAGTTTGGCATTATGCTTAAATGAGGTGCAGATCATCGGCTTCGGAGCGGCTGTATCTTCAGATTCGGAAGGCCAACGGGAACATGCTCGCCCGCATCGGAGATGTACAGCGCCGGACGGCCAGGCGACTAAGTAATTCGCCCATGAGGCTTTCGGTCGGCCCTCTTTTCGGGAAGGTAGCATGATGGCTTACAGACCCGAGCGTATTAGGAAGGCCAAGAGGGGGCCGCGGAGGACGGAGGTAGGCCGTGGAAACATCAAGTGCGGGTGTGAGATCGTGGTCCCAACCCATGTATCGAGGAAACGACTGGGAGATGAATGGCAGGCGTTGAACAACTGGTGTCTTGGCGCGGCAATTCTCCACCTCTTAGAGGTTTGCCGGCGCATCCAACCTATCAAGCGCTGCTACCCTACTATCTCTTGGCGTCTGACGAGCAGCTCGCTTGCTAGGGAGGATGCTCTTTTGGTCAGGCGACTGGCGCTTAGAAACTTAATCTCGAGTACCTGGATGGATCAAAGACATATGCAGAGTTGTCGACTATGAGTGCCGTGGGCAGTTGCAGAAGACAAGAAGTAATAGCTGTGGTGTTGATGCTTAGCCACAACAGCTACCTACACCCGTGGGACCCGGCATATGCCCAGCTTCGTAGACGGCCCGTTCCGGACAATAAGCAGAGAAATCCTCCGAGGGCACAGCAGAAGCACGTAATGTTGCAAGAAGAAACGCTTGTAAAGATAGATGCTTCAATTTCAAAGGATGCTGTTCAGTTGTCTCTCTCATAGAGAATCGTTGACAACGAGGAATGTAAGTGCGACATCGTGTTACTGAGGGATGCGGGGGTAATCCGAGAGAGTAATGAGCAACGGCCTTTGCTACGTCCGGCCTTGCAGAATCCTGCACGGACCTTGCGGAGTCTGGCGACAAACCGAAATTTGGCTGCGACGAAATGGCAAGAAGTGGAAGGTTGGCAAATGCTGTTTGTTTTGTGGATGAATCGATGAATGGGGAAGCTGTGAGTTATATCAAAAGTGGGCAGATATCAACTCTTGGCATTCCCTTTGTTGACGAATTGGCATCAGAGGATTCTTCCTTTTTATGATGCTACTGTATTACAGAGTAAGTAATCAATAACACCTCACGTCACATGTCTGGAAATCCCACATGCAGTTCTCAGCAATGCCAACACTTTTGAGACCTAAATTGCATTACTTGGATAATTCGCCTCCGCGATGAGCGCAAAGTGGCTGGATAGCTTCAATCATCAGGTTATCATCAGATTCATTATCGGGCTACTAAACTATAGTACTCACCCTTGGCCTTCACGTCCACTCTCGAGCGACTTGAATTTGCCGGTATGCGAGAGTTGATTCTCTGATACTGCTATGTAATGACTGCGGTGTGATGGTATAGATTCCTACCCGCTTCCAGAGCTTCCTCATTAGGGAGGCCTTCGGGCGACCAGCCTTTCCAACGGCGATGACAACTTGACAGACATTGTCATCCGACTCACCCGACATGGGTATTCGTCGCCGCCATTTCCAAGCCTCACTCTCTTAGACGTTGTCGAAGGTCTTGCTGCACGCCAAATCAATTCCCTCAAACACCTGGTAACACGGCGTCGACTGCGTTCTGGAACGACAGCAGACAGAGGGATTGCAGAGGACTCTCGACCGTGATGTGGGCGTGAAGTCGGTTTCTATTTCCGAGTGACGCTCGGAGCAGAGCCAAGAGCGCCTCGCCCCCATCTCTCCGTCTTGGCGATAATCAACCGAGAATGGAACTTTGGGGAAATAGTGGCGTCGCGTAGCGTTATTCGACGGGAGCAAAAGGGAAATTGAGTGGTGGCTGCAGGAGTTTCAGGGCAACAGACGGCGCCAAGTTTCCCCTTGGCCCGCCCCTGTCCTTTGCATCTGGGCAGTACAGTAATAGTGGGCACGTGCGCGACTGGAAATGTTCCAGACTCTTATATCCATCACGGCTTCAGCGACGGAACTTCCCTCTCGGTAACTAACGGTAGATGGCTTTGAGCGGGCAGTGAGTGAGACGTACCGGAACCTCTGAGGTGGTTCTTGAGAAATCTAGGCCTAGTTCTGAAACTATTCTTCATGTAGAAATGGACTGGTGAAAGAGTGATCCAAATGATGCTGAGACCTTGTCAGCCACTTTGTGGCAAATGCGGAGGCTTGATTCGTATGTGCTTGTTCTGTGGCACTATATCCCACATCTCCTCATGAGATGTGACCACATCAATCAGTACAGTTCATAAAGCTCTGATCCTATATGTTTCAATCTAATGGGAGTAAAAGGTGAGATGTCATAGCATGAGTTGGTCGCCAGCCCACATGACAGAGACAACAACAGGGAATTGAAATATGCAAGCTTTGCAGATCTCTGGACGACTTCTGCCTACGCCCTTACATTTGTCTTACAGGTGCCTATTCTCGATAGAATAAGGAGAAAGATAATCGAGAAGTCAATGGTGTATAAGTAACACAATTCAAGTGATTCTCAATGAAAATGCAGTTTCATGTGAACACTCTTAGTTAGTAAGAGCTTCATATTGGTCAAGAAAGCTTTCTATGGATATTCAAGGCTGAATACAAGATCTCAAGGCTGTAGGGGCTGAGGAGGGATTCCATGTCGGATTTCTAGAAATACAATGTTGCCAGGCGTGAATGTCATTGAAGCTTCTAGACAACTCATGCTTGAAACAAATCTTTCTAGTACAACATATCGAAAAGTACTTATTCGAATATAAGTAAGTAGATGCTAAATAGCCGAATTGAACATCATCTGACAGTCAATCCTGATACATTATCGACTTACACATAAGTCACGCGGAATTCCAAACAACGTCTTAAATTGTCCCCTCAATTATATTCAGTTCAGAATTGTATCATAATTTACGCCCAACCTCCGCCAAGTAACCTTCAGCTTCTAGACAGCCAACCGGCAAGAAGCAATGATAGAAAAAACCGAGCAGTCGCCATGTTCCGAAGATGGTCATCAAATCATCGTGGTCCCCTCTGAGCCGTCTCCCGCGTACTCAATGTCATCTACGCCATGGCGTGACCCTGAGCCCGGCGAAGCGCCTTGGAAGAGTCAGTCATGGGCAGGAGATATCCGAGATCTCGAAGATCAACTGAAAGAACTCCAAGCGGTAACTTGAAACCTAAGCCTTCCCCAGTCCCCGCCTGTGGAACTCGGAATTTTGTAAAGCGCACTTACTAACGTACAAATGTGTAAAGGAATACGAAGGGTACGTTGCTCGTGCTCAGGAATACGTGCTGATGCAGATGGAGGAGATGGAGAGGTTGGCCAAGGAAATCCGGCATCTCCATCAGGAACTGGACACCGCGAAAAAGGTCAATGACATCGAGAAGATGCAGCGCCAGAACGCGTTGACTCTTATTGATGCCGCTAAGCGGGAACTTGGCGTTCCCACCAGCAACTACAACTCCAAGACGTCATTCATGAGGGTACTGGCTACATTGGGCTTTTCTCGCCGTGAGTGATCTTGTCAAAAGAAAGATGTTTGGTACGGAGAAGGGAATGCGGGTCGGGTAGGCGCCAATATCTGCGTGATAGTTATATTTTGATATTCCTGGAATTAGACGATGGCCTATTGCTCGATCATAAAACCCGAACTTTGTGACCACGTGAGAACGTCATGCATATCCATAGGTAAATCAGATACAAGATCTGTTTTTCCAGCATCTGAACTTTTCATGTTGGGCACCTGGCGGTAACAGCATCTCCATTGATGCCCTCACGTAGGCCACGCGAATAGGCTTCGAATACTACTTGGGGAAAGCTGGACAATCACCAGACGAACCTATCCATCATCTTGTCACGGCATGTATTACCCAGTCCCTCTCATTAAGAACGACAAAATCGCCGAAAGACTACAGCCTATGTTGAGCGAGGCTTACGCTGAATAGGCGGCTGGGCTGGTTCTGTTTATCGACAACGAATAGCTACAACTTCTACTGCAATATTCCATCATCACTTGTGTTGTGAGGGAAAGGAGGAACCTTGCGGCGGGCTTGGGACATGTGTTCCGCGAGACCAAGTCGCTATTCTCCACCCCTGTGCCTATTATTGTTTTCGAAGGTACTTGTAGTTAGTTGCAAGACACTTTTTCATTGTGATACAAGCGTTATTGTTTGTGTGTCTAAAAGGCAAGTAATGCCACCAAGTAGTTACCAACTTGAGGCAGCGGATCACTTTCAGTCTCTCTAGTTCTCAACCTTCTACACGTTACCTTACCTATGCCTTCTTTAACGTCTTGGGTATCTACCTCATTACGATCCTCCTTTTCTCACCGGCCTGCTTGACCATCGCCAACCAACCTTCTACTTTGCGACTTGATCCAGTGCCGCTCTACTCAATTTCTTCCGATGTACACGCGCGCCATCCAATCCTGGCTGCACAGGTTCGTTGGATGACCACGGGGGCGCAGTGTAGCCCTCCAAATGACGGCCATAGCCTTTGCGAAAGCGGTTTGGTCCACAGACGTCGTCGTCTGCGTCGAATACCTCATAGCCCGGCTCGTACTAGTCGGGTTGCTCCGCCACCAGCCTTCTTCGGTGGGCTCGCTCAACTTTCAGGTAGTTCTCCGGGTTGATCTCGTAAGGCGGGTACTTGGGGTCAAGAATCCGCGTGTAGAAGGCGACAGGGTCGTCACGGAAATAGTAGCCGGCCATCATGTCATCCCAACCGGCCCACCAATTCTCGTCTATTCTCTCCGGTGACTCCAGATGAAGGATTGTGACAGTTTCCAGACGCTCCATGTGACGTAGCTCTGAGCAATAGTTGTAGTAGAACAACTCGCAGTCTGTTCCAAGAATGATGACCTTGCGCATCGTCGGACATTCAGCTTGGCGTGAAAGCGCTGGAGATGCGTCCGAGATTCGAGGCAGGTGTGAAGTAGGGGAGGCGACGGCGCAGATGATGGCTAGGGGCACTGCCTGTAGGCAGGTGGTTCTTCGCCGTACACAATCTGGCGGGGTTCCATGGCAAGTTCCCAGATGCGTCGACGCACTTCGAGGGGGAGCAGGGGAAAGCAGTCAAAAGTGGGCATCGTGGACCGCTACGAGCCAGATATGGGTTACCGTGGAGGCTCCAATCTGATTGGGAGAATAAGCTAGAGGCGCAAAGGTGGTGATTGTTGGAAGAGTGAAGTTGGATTTTCCCCCTCTGTCTCCATAGACGGCCCAGTGATATATAGATCTATGGGTCTGACTGCGCCGCACACAGCTAACTTCCCAAGCCGGTTAGCAATACTGGCCAGGAACACGTCCAACATACGCTCAACTTGGCTTGAGACTACCAGTCGATGGAGCTTAAATCATCTTCAATCCTCGAAGCCGGATGCTCTCATTGTGGTTCAGTCCCGGGTTATAAACAGAGCCCCTCAAATGAGTATCGTATTCCCTCTATTCTTATTAGTCCATGTTTCTAAGCCGGCTCTAGTTTCCTTGCGATCGCCACTCCCCTTTCTGAGACCTTTTTCACATTGCAGCAGTTTTCTTGCAATCTTACTTGACCATTGTCAGATGCTTTTCGATTGTCATTACCACTCCACTTATGTCAAGTATCGCCTTGGGCCACTTGTTGAGCAGCCCATATTTGGTTCCTACTGGGATATAAAAGGCGAGGCCTGAATCGATTAACACGCAGCTGGCTTGCCATGCCCCTAGACTTGACGGCCATAAACTGCTCCCTGCTGCATAACTTGGGGTGATCACCACTCCCTGCCAGTATTGCTACCCATACTTGATCGTCGAACATATAGTGTTTTTTGTGTTCTCGCCCTGTTTCCACACTTGTATCCAGTTATGAATACCCCAGAGAATGTAATCAGTGAAGGTGCACATCTCTCAACAGAGCCTTCCATCGTCGTTTTTTCATTCGCACTCGCCCACTCACTCATCTTGATCAGAGGAATCATATCAGCTTGTACAATAGCCCTCTCTCTTCACCGTTGTGATCGTCCCCTACTTTCTTCACATTGGCTGCAACAGATACACCAACGTGAGCAAATAGTGAACCAAGGCGGAAGTATACACCTCAATGACAATCGCCTACTCAAGTCATTCAGCTCCATTAACAACCGTCCGATCGACACAAGCCTTGAGCAACAACATCAGATGGAGAGCAAACACCCCCATCGACCGATCTCCAACATATCAAACAGCCCCCACTGATATCCGCCTGCACGGAACCTCCTCTATCAACGTCACATCGTCCCGAGTATCATCGCTCAAAGAAAAGCCGACTGCACCCCCGCTCATATCTTCCGGCCCCACCGGATCCGCGATCGCGGAAGCAGGGGGAACGTAACAATGACCCTCACACCTCAGACACCCTATCACATCGGCTCAAGATCGGCTCGACCACCACCCCGCAACAAGCTCGACGTTCACCATTATTTCGATCAGAGGGATCGAAAGCTCAATACACCTCCCAGCCTCGCAACAAGAAAGCCAGACTCACAACTCACCAGCCCTCCAAAAGCTCAACCACCGAAGCGCACACACAACCACCACAATCACAATGCCCTTCCCCTCCAAAACAGCCCTCATCACAGGCGCGACATCCGGCATAGGCCTCGCCCTCGCCGAGCGCCTAATCGCAAACGGCACCTTGGTCATCGCCGTCGGCCGCCGCGAAGACCGCCTCGACGCCCTCGTCTCCGCCCACGGCGCCGATAAAGTCGCCGCCGAGCCGTTTGATATCGCCGACCTCGCGGCCCTGCCGGCGTGGGTCGAGAAGTGAGTTTACCTCGTCTCTACATCCTCTCCGTCATGAAAGCACGGCAACGTCACCAGAGATACCTCAACTGCCAGCCCCCTCCATCCCACATATCGACAACATGCTAAAACTAACAAACCTTCCAGAATAACATCAACCCACCCAACCCTAGACACAATCATCCTCAACGCAGGCATCCAACGCAGCATAGACTTCACTTCCCCCTCCACAATCTCCCTCCCCTCCGTCTCAGCAGAGCTAATAACAAACTACCTCGCCCCAATCCACCTCATCACCCACTTCCTCCCACACCTCCAATCTCTCAACACCAGCATCAGCACCGCTCGAACAACGACATCCATAATCCTCGTCTCCTCGGGCCTAGCCCTCGTCCCGATCCCCCGCTGCCCAAACTACTGCGCCACCAAATCCGCCCTCCACTCCCTCGCCTGGTCCCTCCGCGCCCAGCTGCAGTCGAGCCCGTCCTCCGCCCACGTCCGCGTCATCGAGGTCGTCCCGCCCGCCGTGCAGACGGAGCTGCAGGCAGCAGCCGGACCTGGTCGCGGCGGGCCAGACCAACTTTGGTATGCCTCTGGAAGAGTTCACCGACGAGACCTGGGCCGCGCTCGAGAAGGGGGAGGAGGATGAAATCATCGTTGGGCCGGCCAAGAATTTTGCTCACGTCGAGACGGACAAGAAAAAGATGTTTGACAAGATGGCGGAATCATTCAAGTCGGGCAACAAAGCATAGACTAAATAGGGTTACGCACCGTACACCTTGGTTATAATCAATCACTTGGCGCTGTTAATATGGACAAAACAAATGTTGGGCATCAATCTGTATTGTGCCTATTGCTATGCTAACTACGTTCCTGTCCTGTCAGCCGCCATCATCATGATCGTCGGGGCGACTTTCCAGCCAGCGCCGACGAAACGACTGCGAATTTGTGTTTGCTTTAGATGTAGAGAATTCCCACGAGGACCTTAAAGAGAAAATGAAAAGCAAGCGTCTCACGTCGTCCGGGCTCATCCGATTCCATCTCAGGAAATTTTTCCGAGTCCCGTCGCGCAGAACCAAAGTTCCATGTTCACTTGAGAAGAAAGAAACCCAAGCTTGGCCCAAATCTTTCCTTACTCCACTGCCCCAATGGTATATCTTTCTCTCGATCCGTCCAGCTCCAAGACTGTTGTGAGTCTGTGAGGTGTTGCTTGTCCAGAGCCATGCGAGGAATATCAGTAGCGAGAGGCTGTCGATAATCCCATGACTTGGTTAAGAATGTAAAAGAAGTGAAAATGAATTTGTGAGTCAACCAAGCCTCGGATGCTGAAATGTAAAATGAGCCACCTAACCCCTTGAAAAGAACACCATATGATTCGTAAGAGCGCGCCAGACCGTCCAACCCATCGTTCAATCCTGCAGGGTATGGGGCCGAGGGTCAACCTCCCCCTCATGCAGGTCGTCAATAAGGAAAGACATAGGTGTGCATAGTCGTCGTAACGTCCGGGGACCAACAAGTCTACGCAAGAATGCCGCTCTTGCGCTTCTCGGCGCTGGTCAAGACCAGCATGGGCGCCTTGCGCTGTCCGTCCGCTACTTCAACACCGGCGCGTTGGGCCGAGTTCTTGAAGACGCTGGCGAAGCTGTTCTCGCCGCTCTCGTTGCTGCCAATGCTGTCAACACTCTTGCGAGTTCTTTGACGGGAGCTCGGGCGGTCGGAGCCAATAGCTCCCCAGCTGCCGTTGGTCGAAGTTCTTGAGCTAGGCAAGGAGCAGTCGATATCGCCGGCAAGGCTGCCGGATCCACTGCGACCAGAGTCGGACTCATTGTCGGTGATGGGGGTACCAGACTCTTCCTCAGCACTCTCTGAGACCGGGCTCATGCTACCATTGGAACTGCCTGGGCCCTTTCTACGCTCACGTCCAGCACGGACAAGGTTGTGCACTGCAGATCGGCGGGCGCGGGTGGCAAAGTTCTTGCTGCCCTCCATCTTTGCAATGGGCTTGGCCTTCAACTCCTCAATGGAAGGAGGTCCACGAGGCTGACGAATGGGGTGCTCGCCGGCGCGTCCCTGACCGGGCCCGTAGCCGCCGGACAAAGGAGTCAACGGGAAAGAGGCCGTTTTGGGACCAGCAGACTTGGGAGGCTCTTGGGAAGGCGAAAGGCTGGCCTGGTTGTTACCGTTCAGAGCAAGCGACATGACTTTCTTATGGCCACGGCGAAAGGCATTCGCCGACGGGGGAGGCAGAGGAGCAACCTCAGAGGGTGACTCGTAGCGCTTGGGAGGGGTTGTAGTACGATACGGAGTGGCGTGGTTCTCGGGAGGAGGGGACACCTGGACGCGAGGAGCTTGCTGCTGCTGCTGCTGCTGCTGCTGTTGCTGCTGCTGAGCCAAGGCGGCGTATATCTGAGTCAGCTGAGCCTGCTGGTCGATTTGCCCCTGGTCAATGTAGTAGCCTTGTTGACGGGTAACGGGGTCGTAGTACGTGTAGACCTGTTGCTGAGGCTGCTGCATCTGTCCCATCATCGACTGCTGGATGCTCTGAAGCTGTTGCTGCTGCTGGTACATGGCGAGCTGTTGCTGCTGAATCTGTTGCTGGGCGCCTTGCAGATTCAGGCCCTGGAATTGTTGAGCAGCGGCCTGAACACTGAGAAGCTGTTGCTGAAGACGCTGCTGCTGCTGAGCAAGGTACATGTTGGTGGCAACCAGCTGGGCGTACAAGCTCGGGTCCATCTGTTCCTGCTCATCGAAGTGAATCTCAGGAGGAGCAAGAACCTGCTCAGCGCTGTAATGCTGGCTGGAGGGAACAGACTGGTAGGCTTGCTGCTGCTGCTGCTGCTGCTGCTGCTGCTGACCAGCATACCGAGGAAGGGCTGTCTTGGGGCCGTTGTACTGGTTACCCTGGGCCTGGGCATACATGTTGGAGCTCAGGTTGTTGCTCCTAGCAGCAAAAGACTGAGACGTGGGCGAAGCAACGTTGGCGTTGTTGGTAGCGGAAAAGTTGGCGGCGGTAGCGGACTTCGGAGCGGTTCTCAAACCAGCAAGAAGATGGGAGCGGCTGGTACGGGGAGTAGGCGCCCCATTGTCGGCGGCGTTGCTGCCGGGAGTGGCGCTGGACAGCGATAGAGGCTTGACGGGGCCACCGCGGCGCGAGGCGAGACCTCCGCCAGGCATGGCGAGGCTGTTGCCCGAGGAGAAGTTTGTTGAGTTCATTTGAGCGAGACCGCCTGCGTCCATTGCTCAGACGGGAATCGATGTCGGTCGCGGAAATGAGTTGGCGGAATTGCCGGGTTATCCGAGTTGTCGAGACTCAGAAAATGAGAAATGGAAGCCTTGCAAGTGGCTGAGGCGACCAGGTCGAATTACAAGAAGGATAGTGGAAGAATGCGGAGCGCAGCCTGTCAAGAGAGATATTGTGATACTCGGTTGGCAGTTTTGTCCGTGAAGGCAGTTTTGTGTCCGAACGATCCTTGGGCGAAATCCGGAGCTAGTCCTGGAATCGTAGCAAAAGGCTGTCGACGGAGTTGTTGAAAGTGCCAAAAAGTCGAAATCCAAAAATCGGCAGTGTTTTGGATGATATCGATTGACGGCGTGGGTGGTGGGTGAGATTAGGTGGTCGCGTAACCGGGCGTCGAGGTCAAGGGAAGACAAAAAATGATTGTAATGATGAAAGAGTGGGCGACAATGTGATGCCGATGAACATGTGTAGACAGCACTGGGGCGTCTGGAGACACTTGGCAAGAAGCGGTTATGGTCGAGGAAAGAGGTGTGGACCACAAAGAACCAACTCTTCTTTGTTCAAGGCGCAAGCGAGAGGATTGTCGCTACAAGGTTGGCAGGAGAAAAAGTTAGGCAACTGTAGCTTCCTCAAGAAACCGAATAGTTGTGGGGTAGCTGCGAACCTGATGTGCCTGCGTCTGGGAGAGTTTGCGTTGCTATACGTCGGATGGGACGGAGCGGTGCTGAAAATTAAGAAGTGGACTTTTTCTCTGATGTATTTGTTGCGAAGAAGAAACGGATGGACGAAGTCGAAGTAGAATACAGTCGATTAAAAAGTGTTTTCTCGGGCAGTTTGGGTTGTTGTGTGTCGATGGTCTAGACAGGATGCAAAATGCACAATGCGATTGCTGGCGGATTGGTCCGGTTTCCTTTTTGTTCCTTCTGATTTCGTCTCTTTCGGAGGATGGTGGAAGAATTTGGCGTGCGGTGGTGGTGGTCGAGCGAAATTGCGTGGTGGTTGTGGTGAGCAAGCCTTCCAGAACCCCTGAAGAATTTGTGCGGTTGGTTGAAAAAATGATGCGAGACGGATCTCAAGAGAATGCGAAAGCTTTTTGGGCTTTGTGGGCTTTTTTTTTTGTCTTTCTTTTCTTTGAATTTTCTTTTTTATCCTTCCAAAAGACGACGACGATAACGAACAAATCGCAGACCAGAGCGGCGGGGGGAAAGAGGAGGGGGAGAAGGGTTGAAGGAGGGAAAAAAGAAGGGCGGTGAGCTAACGAGAGGAAGAGAGGGCAAAAGTAGAAGTAGAAGATGGAGACTGGCAGCGAGTGGACGGCAAGATATGGAGATGGGATGTGTGTGTGAGTGGTGCGTGTGGTGTGAGTGGATGGGTGGGTGCCGCAGCGGCGGCGTGGGAGGGAAGGAGTGGACGAAGCACAGGCAAGGAGGACAAGGGGTGGATGAAAGGTGTGGTCCAGAGGTGTGGGCAGCGGCGGCAGCAGGAGCACCCAGCAAAGAGAAGAAGGTAAGCAGTATCCGTACCTACCAGCAAGCAGGAGCTGAGCACGAGCAATTGCAGCCCGGTCAGTCGCTGCTGCCAGTTTGAGAGAGAGTCCACTGAAGCAGGAGCAATGCAGTGGCAGGAGACACTCACAATGGAACGGATAGGCAGGAGACGGGGGTGGGTGGAAGGTATGTAGAGGAGAGGGGGGGGAGGAGGGAACCAGACCAGGACGGGCCAGGGCGGCCAAGGCAGACAAGGATGTGAAAGGGCAGGCACCAAGCACCAAGCAGGTGCACCATCCAGGGGAGCCCAAAGAAAGTGGAGATGGGGGACAAGGCCAGGCCGCCAGACAAGGCCCAGGTCCTGCCAGGTCGACGGTCGTGATGCACACCACCCATAGTTCCACGGGGTCCACTTCCACACCCAACTCTACCAATTCAAGGCGAGCGCCTGACCAATCAAGATGGGTGGAGTCAGAGACGGGCGACAAAACAGGCCAATGATGTGATCAAGAACCGAGGACAAGGGTCTCTCGAGTGGGTCAACCATGCCATTTCACGCCAGATCCAGATGTACCTTTGCGCCTTACCTGAGTGCCTTCCCGTACCGCACCCTTTGACTTTTTTCCTTCCTTTTCATTTATGAAGATGCACTAGAAAGGATAGAGAGGTCCTGCTGTGTCTGCATCTGGACTTTCCATAATGGACAGACTCCACTTTCATCTATCCACCACAGCCTGCAGGAAGAAGGAGACAAGGAGGGCACCTACCAGCAAATACCAGAAAGATGAAGGCGAAGTCGCAAGGAGAAAAAAACTAAATAGACTGCACGAATTTTACCAGTGCCACACGCAGAATTACCTGAATATTCCGTACGAATATCCGTGCCTCAAGTGTCCATCAGGGCAAGACCGCGTCGGCAATGCGGCGGCGGCCTGATGGGTCCAGCCGTGGCTTCATCAAAGTTGATTATCCAGTCGAGGAATGCGACTTGGTAACAAGGCACGGCCAGGGATGATGACTGACGGCAGCCGAGCAGCGATCCCATTTCTTTCTCGTTTTCTTCAGTTATTATTGATTATTTATTTTATTTTTTGCTTTCTTACCGGACACTCTATAGTATTATCCGCAACTCTACGTGAAAGCAAAACCATACGGATCAGGTACCTCACCTTCCACACCTCCATACCTTATACCATACCTGCGCGGGTCATATCCGGCAAGACTTGTCTGCTCGGTGCTGAGAGATTGCCCTGCCCCGTGTGTTTGTACATACCTACTTCAGTCGAACCACCCCGACCTGGAAGTTCGAGTTGACTCATGGTACAATGACTGATGCATTACCTCACGACAGAGGACGGGATTCTAATCATTGACTCATTGCAAGCCTTAATATAGGCACCTATGTAGGCATCTTAATGTGCATCGAGCATTGAAAATCATGAGGTGGCCATGTCAGGTGCTCTCTTGCTCTTCCATCACTCCTGCTTCGACCAAGGAGACTTCCTCATCCCGAGATCGAGGTACTGAGTATCCGACGGCGACCCCAACTTGGCTAGTCAATGTGATGAATGGAAGCCTTGTCGGCCAATCACCGCGTAGTCTTCCTTAGGCCAGGAGACGTGACTCGAGGTCAAAGGCAAAGTCGCCCCTCCATCTGCAACATTGTGCCGCCTTGGGCAAGTATCCTTTGTACCTTGTCTCTCGGTCTCTCCTCCTTCCTCAGTCCTCCGGAACTCAACTTCGTCTACGGAGTCCTGCGTACCTGTCTGTACCTTACTGTTTGACAGTGTGGTAAGGTACCTTAGATACGGATACTCCGTAGAGTTCCTCGCAACCTCTGCCAGCTGCAAGTTCCAGCTGCATCCGAGAGCTGTTGCGGGCCTCGCGTTTCTGGCTGCTGCATCCTGCACATCACTGGATTCTGTCACCATCGCCTTCTGCCCTTAGGTGAGTAGCTGCGGCTGCTTCTTGTTAACTGTTCACAATTCACATTTCTGCTCTGATGTCGTTGCACCTGTTTCCAGATTCTGGCCCAAGCATTCTAGCCATATGTGCACAGCTCATGCAGCAGTGCGATGCGTCCATCATGTCCGGCATCGAATCAAACCTACAGACACACAACACCACCACCACCACCACCACCACCACCACCACCACCACCCTCCATCACACCCAGTGGGTGACCCAATCCCAAGGACCTTGGGCCCCAAGGGCGGTGGACCGGAAGGTTAGCAGCACTAATCCTTCGAGCTGGAGCATTATCATTCCACGGCCCTTCGCCCCGGCACTCGCTCAGACTCCCGCGCCATCACGGAGACCATCAACCGCCCACCATCCAACACGATCCAAGACAACAACCGCCTCTGGCATTCCGTCCCATCTGATGGGAATCTCTTTTCCCCCTTCCCCTTGCGACACAACATTGCCTTGCTTTGGGCTCTGGCTCTGGCTTTGGCATCGATTTTCGCCATCGCCATGTCCAAGAGGAATGACTTCTACTCCTCCTCCCGTCGTCTGTTCCAGCTTTCAGCTAGAGCACGAGCGAGTATCAACCCCATCGACTCCATCTCTGTATCAGCAACAGTCTCATCGTGATACTGCTCTTGACCAGAACCCTCAACTCAAGGTGCCGAAAAGTACCTACGGATACATCTTGTGCCTCTGGTACTACACCACTACTACACTACCACAAAACCGCACGTCAATGCAAAGCACCATCACGCACCATCCACTCACCACTCTACCTACCACAGTAGTGTGCTACCCACCATTCTCCAAGTTCTGGCCGTTTTCAGGGGCTAAACTCTCGCTAGAGCCCGGATCGCTGGTCTCCCCGTCTATTGGGTCTACTGTGTAGCTCTCGTTCTCGCTCGCACCGCTACGTCGAACATGCTTCCATGCCACCATGCCTCCTTCTGGTCAAAATTACGATACCGGCCTTATGGAACATGCTCGCCATAGCATAACGTCTCGGTCCAGCTTGCATCAAGAACCATCCAATCCAAACAGGCGACCATTGGCCAGTGTCCAAGACTCCAGATCCCTTGCGAGGACCCCAACCTTTTCCCGTCTAGGTATTCTATTTCTGTGCTGATCAACACGGAGCCGAAGCTCGCCCACCTGGCATTGGAGGAATCCACCGCAAAACGCCGTCTCATCAATCAGCAACGATATCGACGGCCGTTCAAACATTGCCAAGGTGGCCTTTTTTTGCTGCAACACTAGAACAAGACTCTGGTGATCGATCCTTCACCACCTTCAGCCATAACGGCAGCCGCACCCGATCGGGCCCTGGCAAGCTCCCCACCCTTCAATTTGGGTGGCCTGGTCTCGGCGTCCTCGGAAACACAATAACACTTTTGCCATCTAGAGATGATTCGATGGCCATTGATATCCCGACCGCGGGTTGAATGCCTGGGTTCTGTCTCTCTTGGGACCATGACTTCGACCACATTCATCAGGCCGTGTGGCTACTACAGACGATCGTGCTCGAGAATGATTGACATCGGCACAAAAAACGCTTCGCCGCACACTGGACGAAAGCAGATTGGCACCGACAACACGGCGGCGGCACCTCCATCCCCATGGCAAGCTTTGACTGCTTGGACCTCCTCCAGGGGTTCCCCCGTACACCACACGATACTTTCCACTGATGCCGCATCTCCCCGCCAAGGCTTCCCAACTTAATTATCAGCGACTCAACGGTAGTTCATCATTTCTTCGCAAACGCAAAAAGAAGAGGTCAATCCCATACGCCGTAATCTGTTCGCCTGAGGCTGAATAGCCCCGTTACTATTGCGCGTCTCTCCTCGCTCCTGTGGCTCTCCGGCCCTCCCGCTCTTTCCCCTCAAACAAGGCGGCATAAGGTCTGATGTAGTCCGCTCTTGGTTTCTCTGAGAAGGACGACAATCGGGGCAAGCGACATCAGCTGTTTCCGTGTCTCGCTTCCAGCATCTCCCTAACTCATTGTCTGTTGGCCCTGTTTCCCATCAGAAAGCTTAGGGAAGCCTGTTTCACCTCCTTCGATAACACGGTACATGGCGTCGTGGCACCTGTCCGCCTTTCTTTCGCTACACACCTCCACATGCCGAGGTACCCCGCCATCACGCAACGAGTCGTCGCTCAGAATAGCTCCTCGCCACCGGGCAGCCTGGTGGCACAAGTGTGTCTCCCACTTCCCACCTGCTGGACTCGTCATTCTGCACCATGACTTTTCCGTTAGCCCAAACATGGTGGGAAGCTTCTCAGTAATGTTCCCAATCAACATGAAAATGTCTGGAAAGTCGATGTGTTCCTTTACAACTCCACGGTGCCAGCTGGTGTCCTGAAGCTGGGATGACAAGCGTGCTTTCTCGTCAATCACTCAAGGCGGAACACGCTGGCGTAGCCAACTAGACCTTGAAAAGCCGTGTTGAGCCCTCATTCTCCGTCGCCCGCCCGGACCAAGCTACAACAATGGACAAGGAGGCGGACAGTGGCTACGATGCCAACGATGGGGCCTATATGAGATGGACCCACGAACTTGATGGATACGAACCTGTCTGCCACAGCGTCCGGCCACCCCAGGTTCTTACGGAGACTTTCCCCTCGCACTGCCTCTTGATCCCCTTCTGTTTTCGGCCATGTATGCCAGGGGAGGCCACACCTTACAAGGTTTCCCGCAAGGGGCAAGGAACCTGAGACAACACCCGCAGAAGAACACTTCAAGTCTCAACGGCGTTGTCGGTTCTGTGCGCCCGCTAGGATGTGGGCATCAAACCTCCTGAAAAGTACCACAAGGTGACATTCTTGACGGATCTCAACGGGATAGGCCCACTTCCGGGCTGTGACTGTCAGCAAGGAAGGTCCCGAGGGCAAGCCTGTCGCGAGAGCATTTTCGTCTCAATTGCCCAGTGTCAAACTTCAGACACTTTGAACTCATCCGCCTATTGTTGCGCCCAACTGCCATCGCATCACATTCCGATACTGAAAGGTGGCCTTCTTTCAGAGTCATATCCAAGGAGTCGTGGCAGGTTCTTGGTGGCGATAACTTGGGTCCTAAAGGGCCCAACTCCATAGGCCTTTAGGAGAATGCCGTTCAGCCCGCGCTGAACGAGACACGACGGACTGTGGCTAACGTGCCAACTTAGCGTTCGCGGCTATAGCCCCTCCCGGCGCTCCTTGAGTTAAATTGCTTTGTAGAAATACGGGCCCCGCGACGCCGCAGACGCGTCTGCCCTGATGCAAATTACGCGATGGAAGAATGTGTGGCTCTTCCGGCACGAGTCGCAAAGCCACACCAGCCATTCAATCCCAAACCCTCATTTCATTCACAATCCTTTCCCACGTTGCTGACAGGAGCCGAACCCCGCGCTGCGAATATGGCGTTCCCGGCTTCGCGGGAATAGAGGGATTTTGGCAGGAACGGAAAATCATTGCACAGAAATGGCATGGCATGGCTTTGGAAGTTACCCGCCGCCCACTTGGTTGTCCAAGGCTTTTGTCGTGAGCAATGGAAACCGACCCTTGCCTCGTTCCACCGTTCGTCCCATCATGCAGGCCGGCTCTCAAGGGATGGGCCCTTGAACCTGCCGCCGCGATCCGCCGGAGTATTAAGCCCGACGATTGCTGTCACCACTACCTATCAGGTGCCCTCTGATCATTTCCTTATAAGTGCGAATGAATACATTGAAGTTCGGGTTTGGCCACGCTTGATCACATCGCAAGGTCTGACTTACATGATGTCGATGTGTGGGACTGTTGGACATCGTGTCCATCGACCTCGAGGTAGCAGGGAAATCCCTCGCGAAATGAACTTTGCGAGGGGTTCACGCCGGCCGACCTCTGCGGGGAAGAATTCCGGGAGACAAGGTGGGATCCGGACCTATGGCTCATTGCAATGGTTTGCCCGCAGTCGGCCGCCTGCATGATGCATTCTGCAAGTCCTTTCTCGGCGAGCGCTTAGAACACAGTAACACCTCGTCAAGAACGGATCTGCACGCCTAGAGATCGTCAACGTGGCTCCAGTCAGTCGATTGCCAGCCCTCCACCTTTCCACCCATCGATCGTTGGCCCAACTGCTTGGGCCCGTAACCGCTGGAGGTGACCGCAACTATAATATTGTGATTGGTGCTGAGCAAATCGACGACAGCATGTAAACCCTATATGTAGCGGCTTTCTCTGCATGGCGTTTCCGTACCCCGCTGTCGTGGGTCATGACGCCCTACAGTTACCCCTTTGTTCATGGCCAAGACTCTACTATCCGGACGAGAGATTTCTGATTGGGCAAGATGGCGCCTCTACGGTATCTTAAGTTGAGGCGATCAAAGATCTTTGTTCCAACAAGCGCGCAAAGTACAGGACTTGGAGGGTCTCGCATGTCATTGCGTTTTTGCCGCCGAGGAGCCAGACATACTTGGTGGCGGTAAGTTGAAGCGCCACGAGGCGCGTCAACGATGAAACTGATAGCCGCGGAGCCGGCACCAGTATCATGTATGCTACAGAAAGAAGCAAGCTTTTCGTCACTCGACTGTGGATGTTGCTATTCCCGATTCAAGCATATTATGCCCGTCCAACGAGAGATGACCGGCCTGAAACCTCGTTGACAACTAGCGTAGTTCGACAGTTGGCTTCAGTCATACTTCAGCGCATGCTGATATTCTGTTTTCCCAAGATTCCAAACAGTCACAACGGATGCCTCACCATCGAGTAGGAGTTGTGCGGGATCTCCAGCGGTAGACAGATTCGTGGTCTGTTGAGGAATCTCAAGCACATTTGGACGTAGGAGCAGACGGTCCTCGAAAATCGTTGGCCCGGGATGTGACAGCGTTCGCTCGACACAGCCGAGTACCTTAGTGAACGGCACTGGACCGATGATTTCGTCACTCTTGTTTCCATTGTTGCCAGTTGACGGCATCTATGCTCGACATATCGGGGCACCGACAAGGCAGAGTAATTCTGTTTCAAGTGCTTTGAAGGCGTCATCTCACTTGCGTTGTGGAAGCACTGATTGGCATTCTCGAGGCAAGCATTGTGAATCCGTTACGACCGCCAGATACGGCAGAAATCGCGATTGTGCGTGAGCACTGGGAAAAGAGCGCACCGAGAGTGATAAAGATGTGCTATCATGCTGGAACAAAGGTCAGCCTACTGTCTGAATCGGGAGATGGACAACCGAGTCACCAAGTGGAATAATCGAACAATATGGTCAGCTCTTAGGTGTCAAGACCTTCTTAGTATAGAGAACCTGATACGTTCTCGAACATCCTCCACGAGGTATGACAAACATCAGCTTTGCCGGCAAACCGAATGAAATGTGCAAAAATGCGTCATCTGAAAGCGTGGGAGTGTGGATTTTGGCTCGAGAAGAAAAGCAGTGACCCTGTTTCTGAGTCTTACCGATCGTTTATGTATCCACACGGATAATGGGCCCTATACGGTCATTTCCAATCACCTCTGATCATGCTGAGGCCTGGACTGCGGCAATTATCGAACGACATAAAGATAGGCTTAGCCAAGGTCCTCTTCGGCGGCCAACCCCTCTCGCTGAACCTAGGAGCCTATGAGGGAACACGCCTGCATGCCCAGCCTGGACATGTCATAGGGCTGAGATCCTCGGAGAGTAAGATTGTGTCGCCTGTTGTTCGTCTCCTTGCTAGCTCTGCTTCGACGGCTGCTCATCAGCCAATCAACTATTATTTCTATCAAACTTCGTATAGCAAACCAATAAGCTACCCCGGCGGCTTCTGATGACGGATCCTGCGGCTCTCTCTTCCTAGAACTCACTCTACCCAGGGTATAGCATCCTCCCGATTGTTGTTACCTGGCAACTTGCCAACACGTTTGGGCATCATTCAACCTTGAGAATGACCCTATATCAGATTCCCACGGAATCCTTTGATGAGGTCAGGACTGTGCTCACGTCCAAGCTCAGTAAAATTTGTAGAAGATCACTAGGCTTCGATGGCACCTTTCAGGTGTGCGGAGGTCGGTATCAAGGTCTAGCTGTCGAGGCGTGACAGTCAAGGATAGAGAGGGTGGTAAGCAGCAAGGCAGCTGACGTAGGCGTGATCTCACGATCTGCTCATGCGCAGAAACGCCATCTCCGTCTTGAGCTTGCAGCTCATCCCCTTGGCCATACCTTGGCCGAGTCTCCGCGCTGTCATCTGGGCATGGTGTCTCACGGTGGAAGGAGCTCTTCGTGCATGGCGGGTGTCGACGTGTCAGTTGGTCAGTCTGGAGCAACAAACATGAACGACAATACACCGCTACCCTATGGAGGGAGACTCTCGCCCACCCCTCGCTTCTCCAGACAACCCACAGCGGGTTCGCTGATCAAGATCCTACGCGCAACCACCACCGCCATTCCCAACAGAACGGTGTATCTGTGCGTTGTGGGTGTTACACGGCAGCCGTCACTTGGAGGAGGTTATCGCAACTGCGAGCGAGCTTCTCTCATGGAGAACGAGAGGCCATACGCATACACACACACGTCGATAAAGGAGGGGTAAACTGGAATCAGCGCAGCTCGGCCGTAGATACAGACACATTGCAGACAAGCGGCAACTGGTCAGTCGCCTACTCTCGCCTGTTGCCGGATGCCTACAACGGTATCAACTTTCAACTGCCTTTCCCGGTTTACCCATGACCTCCCCACCCCCCCTCGGGACCGTGGAAAGTGGGGACCGAGTCCACGAACCGGCAGCCTAACAGGATCCGCCGCCTTTCGAGAATCCCGTTCATTCGAGCCAGGTGGGGTTCGTCTGGCTGTTCTGGAATGTCCCGAATATGACGTGAGATAAAGAAGAAGACGACAAGAAAGGATGGGGACCCAGAACAGGGTCAAGGGTATTAGAGTTCTTGAGGGGGTGGTGGGCGCAACCGACCTTGTCCAGGTACAAGTGCATCCCAAACGCGATCACCGCCGCAATTGAGAGGAAGCTCGACTGGCGAGGCGGGAGTCCTTTTTCGAAACATGGCCAATTACTTTTGGCCCAGTCCTTGGCAGCAAACCTCGCCATAACCCCTCATCGCAGCCGCCGGGGTGAGCTCACGAAGACTTCTTGTCGTCGGAGACTTAGTCGCGGACGCAGACGCTTACTTGATTTGGGACTTTGGTCTCCGTACCCCACGTTCCCATCCTACGGGGTGGCAGAAACATGAGAATGAAGGCAACCTCACCAGGTCAGCCTTCTCCGGAACGAAAACATGAGGTTACAAGATCTGCCATGGCCGGAGGGATGAAAATGTTCGATGGCCCTGTTTGCCTGGGAGGTGCCCTGCGAGGTGGACTCGCGAACACCCCCCGAATCGAAGCTAACGCTCGGAACTTTGGGTAAAAGGATTTGATCCTCAAGCTCAATCTCAATAATCGAGCTGACGCCAACAAGAAACCCCTAGTTCCCGTGCCTGTTCCCGCAATATTGCCCGGCCCCCCGGGGGGGGGGGGGGTTCTGAGGGCAAGGTAGGAAGCTTGGTGGATCGTCTTCGGGTTGCGATGCGATGGAGCCTCAGGGGTACGAAGACTGATGGAGACATCTCGAGTTGACTCGGTCAATCCCATCTAGGCAACTCCTACTGATGCGACATGTCCCGCAACGGAGGCGGGAAAGGAGGCTCGGACTATGAGATGGAGCTCTCTCACATCAGCTTCCGTAGCGCCGCGCCTGAGGTGGAAAGGAACTTTGGGAGCGTCCTGACCTCGACAAGCCTCATCGAGAGACCTTGACAGGACTCTTTCTCTCTGCGTGGTGGTCTTGGCTACTTGCTGCCTGAACGAAAGTCCCGTGAGACTCTGAAGCTCAATAACCACACCAGGCGCAGTCTCTTGGCGAGAACCAAGCTGGATAGTCCAGAGTATCTCATTCGGAATGTGGAAAGGTATGCGGAGAGATGGCTCGCTGGCTGCCTTTCATCACCTGCCCGAAATTCTCATCTACTTTGATCTCTGTTTCTCGGAGAACTATTTGGAGCAAGCTATTCCCAAGGTGGTACTTCGCATGAGGCTCAAGTGATTTTATAGTGTCCACATCGAGACTCTCTCCGAAGACACCCCGTTGAGACCTTTTGGATTGTTGATAGACTTTCAGATCAGTTGGTCTAGAAACCAACCGATACCACAGACTTCTCTCCCGAATCGTCATTAGTCTTTCAGATTATGCAGTATAGTTTCGACTGCGAGACAGCTCACTATTCAGACTTGGGACTACATGAGGACGTAGATACAGCAAAAGTAAGATACACTTATTCCGGATTCGCCTCTCGGCTCAGATACATACGTATGAATACCTAGATACACACTCAAACGCCGAATCTCTTGATCTCAGCTACATACATGCTCTCTCATCTTTTTCCACAATACAAACACAAGAAAACACTCAGCAGTCGCAACACCAACCGAACGTTGGTATTGGCATCGTAATCATCGTCAACTCATAAACATCGTGAAGCGTGAAATTGTAAGAAGGGAAAAAAGAAGGAAAATCTCGAACCCATCCATCCACCAGTACATGCCCCCTTTCTCCAATGAAAACCCCCTTTCTTCCATTCTCCAGAGTACCCGATAACCCAAGATGTAACAAGATAGCGTTCAGCAATATACCGGGCAGACAAGCCCCAAGACCATAATGTTAGAATGAAATCAAGAGTTGACAGTAAAATATGCTGTAGAATGTTGGATGAAAAGAAGAAACCTCCCCGATGAGATGGTATACCAAACCCATTTTGTGCCGCTGCCGTGATGCTGATGAAGCGCCGCTTGCGTCTATCGCCACTTTACGTCCCAGAGGAAAAGGACCCGTCCCAATGGTATCATCGACCCTGATTAGACCATTCTCTTCTTTCGTTTCGACTCATCTCAAGGCCGTTTTTGTTTCGTTTTTCAGTAGCGCTTCTCTTCTGGCAGGACGTTCTCTCCGTAAAAGCCGCCATGGTGATGACTATCGTCACCGGATGCTGCGCAGGCAAGGCAAACACCGCCTCCGTAGACTCTCGTATGCCTCTTCCACCCGGCCCCCGATCCGTCCATAGAGGAGATGATCTCGCCTCGCACGACAATCTCTTGCTGAGTGGCTTCGTCATAACGGATTTCACCGTAGATAGGGGGAGGGCCGGGAAGTAGAGGTGAAGTAGGGGGGTACGACGAAGGGGAAAAGACCATGCCGGCTTCATCGTCAAGTATTGTAGCCGATGGCTGAGAAGGGATTCCAATGGGGAGCATCTTGGTGTAAGATCTCCTGCGGGGTGCTGGGGAGGACCTCGTAGTTTGCGCCTCCTGCGTTGCTGTCGAAGCGCCGGTTGATGTTGATGACATATAGTCAGGGTTTGGCTGCTCGAAAAACGATGCATCTAGCTCAGACACACCACTGGTGAAGCTCCTTCTGCGCTCATCATAGGTGAAAACCGATGGCGAAAGTTCCGGGGGCGTGAGAGGAGGAGGCTGCGGAGGTCTCGACAACATGAACTGGGCGGAAGGTTGACCCGCAGCTTTGCCCATTCGAAGGATGTGGTCCGCAAACATCACATCGCCGCTACTCCTCTTCTCTGTACCTTCAACCGACTCTTTCTCATTTCCCCTCATAAAACCGTCCTGCGGACTGATCTTCCTAGTCGACTCAGCCCCAGCAACTAGGGTGTTACTGCTGACCCCACGTGACTTTTCTTCCATGACCCAGGCCCCGTCTTGGACGAAGAGATGATGGAGCCGTTGCTGATTGATCAAGTAATCAAGCTGGTTTTTGGCGTGTTGATCGTGTTCTTGAGACTTTTTGAACTTGTTGCTCGTCGTAGTCCAGAAAACACCACATACCACCAAACGTAAGGTGACCAGGACGGTAAGTATCAGAAGACCAGTGCAGAGATGAGAGAAAGAAAGGTGGTGGTAAGAACGACCAGTTGAACGCGGCTCGCCCAAGGCAAGCTCAGCATGAGTGAGAGCGGGCATGGTTGCTTAAAGATAGGCCGGCTGATTATGGGAAGTGAGTGTGTAGGCTTGAGGAAGGTCGTAAAGGGGGTCTGTCAGCCTTCAGCAGAGGTAGAGGTACCTTCGCCGATGGACTTCGGATGCGGTGTGGTGCCAGGTGGTTGTACGTCTGGGGTATGCCTGTGTCTGGTGGCCCTGGCCAAGGCCTAACAGTGGCTTGCGAGTAATGAAATGGCGCTGCTGGACATAAGCGACTAGGGGGATGTGAAGGTGGGCCTCGGCCGCCGCATCTGCCGTAAGTCAGGAGGGAAAGCTGCCGAATAATGATCCGGGCTGAACCGACTGCTTTGCGAGCGTCAAGGAGGGTGGCCGAAGAGAGGATAAGAGTGAGGGCGAGCCTTGAGTGAGGGAGGGAGAGAGAGAGAGAGAGAGAGAGATTGGCGGAGGTCTGTCTACATGATCGACGTGTAAGTGCTTGATCCCTTTTATGGTGCTATTTCGAGTGGATGCCGCGCGCTAGGGTGACGCGAGGCTCATTGCGCCGCAAGCTTTGAAACCATCGGCCGAATTTGAACGGTTCCCACGCATCACTGGCAGCGGTATCACCCAGTAGGTAATTGTAAATGACAGCAGACTTACAAACAGGTCGATTCCGAAGTGTCCAAGGGGCTGCAAGCTGAAATGGGTTGAGGTGGGTTGAGGTGCCGTTCCCTTGCTTGGCAGATGCAAATCGCAATGGACGAGGGTTGAGACAAACGGAGGATATTTATGCGCCGTGTTTCTGGAGACAATAGCCTTGTTGTCGATTGAGTTTGACAAAGGAAGTCCTTCGTGAGGGGCCTAAGATCCAAGGGGAATGGATAAGGATCTATGAGGATCATAGACCAAAACAGAGCGCCGGTGGAGTGGAAGGATTGGCGTGCAAGCTGGGCAGGATATAGTATCATATATATAGACACGATGCTTGATGCGCCGTGTCGCGGGAGACGAGACAATATGGGGATAGTTGAACCGTATCGCCAGATCTGGTCCCGCTTAGAAGGTTGTAAGGAATGAGATGATGAAGGGGTCGTGGATGTGAGGGTGTGTACCGAGAGAGGAGGTGTGCGAAGACGAAATCCTGGGATTGCGCGTGGAACAAAAGACGCTCGCCTAGGAGGGTCCGTTTTCAGAGTGCCTTCTAATTCTCAGTCAGCCTCCTTCGTGAAATAAGCGAGAGAGCCCCGAAAACACAATTGCACTAACCAGGTTCCCAAATGCTCTAGCATAGTCACGATGGCGAAAAGCCTTTGCTTAGATTTGCCGCAAGGCGCATCGATAGGTGTGTGGTTAACAACTCCGACTGGTCGTCTTCCAAGCTGGGAAAACGCTTTGAGCTTAAGCGGTGTTGCAGAAGCGGGCGCGGATGGGGTGGCCATGGATGCGCCCACGGGTGGAGAGAGCGACTTTCCAGGCTTGATGAACGCTGATACTCTGTAGATGCGGTCATCATGATCCATATGCTTGAGAGTATGTAACTGACTTGACATGCCTGGGTCGGGTGGGCAACAGGTGTTGTTGGTCTCTCCCATCCCGACTTTTCTAACTGGCCGAGGAGGCGACTGACAGTGTCAGCACCGCTGCACCATGACTGGTATAGGCATGATCCCGCCCGGGCGCGGTTCTGATAAGAGGCGGGCTTCGTTGGGTGGGACGGAAAACGAGACGTTGGAGGGAATACCAATAAGGCGGTGTAGTCAAGCAACAACGGGGATGCGACCTCGAATGTGACAAGCAAAGCGCCAACTTGCTCGCATTCCAACTCCATTGTGCTAGGTAGTTCGGACTCTTGACTTGCTTCGTCGCGTGTTGGCGCCTATTGCACATTCGAATGGAGACCAACATTTGGGGTCGATTTTTCTGGAAATGGCGCCAACAAGGGAGGGGGAGCTAAAAAGACCACACCCCTGTCGTTCAGCCCAACATGAATTCTGGGCATCCGCATGACAGGGAAAGACAAGCTGGACTGGCCCTGGCCCTGATCGAGGTTCGGCCGTCACCCGTGTAAGTCGGCGGCCGTGGAGTCCAGACGGTCCACCAGACGAGACGGGACTTTGCTTCGCCGAGATCTGGGTCTGGTAAATTGTAGGACGGCGCAACCTCCCATGGTGGCGGCCATCCCACATGGCTACTAATTCACCGCAGCAAAGGGGGTTCTAGTTTAGTGTGACCGGCAACTATTTGGCAACGAAGCTACGCGGGCTGAGCTGGAGTTGTTGTGAGCGATTCGGGGCATGTCTTGCCAGTGGAGAGAGAATGTCGCAAGCTGTTCCAGTGACAGACCTGGACGGCGGCGGGGTACGGAGTACCTACTGCTGACATATCCACAGTGGTTGATGGATCATTGTATCCGTACGTACATATGTACGGAATAGACTACGATCGGTACGGAGTAGTGGCGGCTCAGCGACCTGTATCCTCTTGGTCGTTGAATAGATTCGTACAGAACAGACGTCGTGTCGCGGCGGCGGGGAACTCATTGTGTTCAGGAGCAGGTCACCCGTCGCAAAAGCAAGCTTGCAGAGACTGCCTGCGAGCTCAGACTCCAAGGGGGCGTTGTCGCATTGCAAAGCGAGTTAGTGTGAGCGAGTGGAACGGGGATGGGGACGTCTCCCTGGTCCAGCTGAGGTGAGCTCAAGGGTAGCCCTACCAGCCACGCCATCTGGGCCTTAGCCCTGCTAGTGTGTGGCCACATGGGGGTGTAATACTTGCAAGCTTGTTCCTTTCAATGCCTGTTCTTTGGGACGATTGGTTGCGCAGCCTAGCCCTGTGGTGTCGATCGATGCGTCCCCCTCCCCCTCTTGATGGAATTCCTTGGGTCGAGAAGAGGATCATGGTGATGTAAATGATGGGAGTTTGAAGAGTCGCCGCAAGAAGCCGGAGTTGGATTTTGTTGGTTGGCGACTCTTGTCTGTTGGGCACCGTACTATCCAATGCCCTCAAGGGACGAGGTAAGGAGACAGCAGCGAGGTGTGTAAGTGTTGCGCCGGCCCTTAGCTGCCGACATTCGGCATGCCGAAAAGGGGTCGGCCGGTGTGCAATAATCGGCAAAGGGCTGGTGAGCTGGGACTGCATGACATGGCGCATGCGCAAGTACCGAAATCTGGCAAGTGAACAATGCACGATGGTGATGGGCTGGCGTGGGTGCAGCGCGTTGAGGACGAGGTGAGGTTCAGTCACCCAAACATCCAGGACAATTTCCAGGACTAGGTGGACGGGGAGCAGCCGCGATAGGAGTCCGAGCTCCACTGGGCTTGAATGAAGACGAAGATGAGATTATGACATTCAGGATCCGAGCAAGCGTCCGCATCACCGTCGCCGTATGTCGTATGCGACGAGTGGGATAGGAGATGCGCCGTGAAGTTGCATACATAGAGGCACGCAGGCACGCAGGGTGTGCTGACCGGCCCACGACACCTCGCATGGAAGCCTCCATGTCTGTCGGTTTGTTGACGAATGAGAGACAATTCTGTGTCTTTGGTCCCCGTTGGGTCAGCAAGATCCAGGCTGGCGAGCCGATTGTCAATTTCCCATGGCTGTATCCGTAGGATCGGAGACATTGCTGGGTGAAATGTTACACTAGTGAAGTCGGGACTAGGTAGGTGGCAAACACCCGCCTTGTGGGTATTATGCCACGGATGCGACGAGGCCGAAGTGTACTTGAGATGCTGAGGTAGGTAGAAAGTCAGAGGCTCAGACAGAGTGACATGCCAGGAACGCAGCGAGAGATCTGAACCGGCGCAGAGGACCTCGAGCAAAGGTCAGACCAAGCCAGAGACGGTGTGGGGTGCGACGGGCTGATGGTGGTGTGTGATGACGGTGGTGACAACCTGGAACGATTAGCACCTTCTCATGCTTGGGTACCTTAGGTATCAGAGCGGGGAGAGACATGAGGATGGGAGATGGGAGACGGGAGCCGGGACGCAGGACTGGAACCGTCGAGGCGCGTCAAACTCGAGGGTTGATCGATCGACGAGGGTTCAGCGAGGGTCCATGGAGGGGTCGAGGGATCGAGGGGTCGAGGTGATGAGAGTACGGATACGGACCTGATACATTTGGGTGAGTTGTAATTGGGTTCCATGTTGGCGATGCAGAGTTCCAGTCTTTGTCGTTCAGCTGGTGTCGAAAAGGCTGCGGCCTCTCATTCGTCCGTTGTGTGAACCAAGGGCCGAAGCAATTTCCCCGGGAGTTTCTGCTTTCCACAGTTCAGTCTGGACTTGGACTTTTGGATTCTGGACTCTGAACTCCTGGAGTGATGCAAAATGATAGTCATGGCATGGGAGAAGAAAAAAAGAAAAAAAAAAAAAACACAGGTGCGGGAGGCGGAGTCCAGCCCGGCGCACCTGAGTGTCTTCCCCGTTCAGACTCTCGAGGGTATCTAGGTAGGGACATTTACACATGTAGCGTGAAGGGGCCTCAGGCTTCAGCTCATGCACTCCTGCCTTCGAGAGCACGGTGTTTTCCTGGATCCTTTGAGAACGTACCTACCTAATCCCAGGCCTTAGGCTCATTGGGCAGATACGTAGGGACTAAGCATAGGTACGGTACCTAAGGTAGGTAGGTATCATCTGGACGGGAAGGCAAGCATGAACCCAATACATACATGGGCCCCGTTTGGTTCCTTCCTCGAGTTGGAAACATTTTGCAAGTTTACAAGACACACGACGGGAAGCAGCAAGCTGGACACCTGCAGGGAGCACACCTGCCATAAACTCATGAGCCACTTGAGCAGGCGCAGATGCCCTTTGGGTGCCACCCCTACGGTACGTAACTGACGCTGGGGCCACCTGTCCCGCTGGTCCCACCCGTCACCCGTCCACACCTCGGTCAAAACGGAGCACTGAGAATGGGAGCTGGTGCAGGCGATCACCCGCTATTAGATTAGACATTATTTTCAGCACCCAACGACGATGGTGATGATGGAAGGGACGTGGAATAGACTCAAGCCACGATCCGGCTGCGTCCTCTCCCGCCTGCACTTTTTCCTCCCTTGCGTGCACCTGCAAAAAGTGTTGTCCCTGAACTTCCTCACCTTTGATTTAACGACACGTCAATGACACTAATGAACGCATCTGCAACTCATGAGGTGCCCTCCATGTTTCCTGTTCAGGTCGTTGCATGACATGCATTTTTGCATACTGCACTCTGCACGTGTAAAGCCCCTTCCTCAACGGCCGCAAGATCCTGTGGCTGCTTTACGGACGTACTTGCCTTCCTTGCCATGCCTTCCTTAACGGTGCCTAGGTACCTATCCGTAAGGTACCTTACACGTGCTACCTACCCAAGTATTTTGAGATGACTATCATCCTTCCATTACGTTTTGTCATCCGAATTTGAAGTGATGGAACCTGGAAGGTATCAACTGCCATCCGGTGTTGTGCCTGCCACTTCCAACCTAACCTTCCATCCCGTCTCGTCCTATCAATTCCGTTATGGACTAAGAAAGGTGCCCTAATTAGGGAAGGTAGGCCACCTGGAGGTAGGGAAGGTAGGGGCGGAGGTTGCAGTGCTAAGGTTCGTTTTCCCCAGACTCCATGTGCCTCTCTATTGACTCCGTACCTTGTCGCCTGCTCATGGTTGCTATTTTTGTCGACGAGAAAGCTTCCGTTCCCTTCAGCCTTATTCCTTCCCTCTCAACCTCCATTGGCATTCATAAACTCCTACTACTACTACGACGACGACGACACCGACTTTTCGTTTTCTCTTTCGGCCCCCGATGCCAGCTCACGGCGATCCTCGATGATGGCCGTCCACTTTGCTTGCTAGATGCAGCATTGCGGCCGCCGGCGGCAAAGCACAGCCACAACTCAAGACTCGCGGCATCCTCCTCATCCAACCATTCCCCTCGGTTTTCACGGTGGAAAGACACCTTCAGCTCGTTACCATCCATACGGTACCGAATCATCCTTGAAAGCGAACCTTTTTGCGTCCAATCTTCTGACGCAAGACGCAGCTTCAGCCGTTGTGGCAACATGCAAATTCCGAGAATACGAGTCTTCACTCCTAATTCGGTCACCCCAAGCAAAACACGCAAGCAAACCGCATCTCCACCATACCCGCAGCACTCGACCTCCGGATTTACATTCACAGCAGCCTTAGCTTGTCTGTGAAGGTTTCTTCCCCCGAGATGGGGCGCCGAGCCACGGAGCCGACGCGGCCTGATCGCCGCTGCCGTACCCCCCGTTCCTGAGTCTTTTCTATTCCTGTTCTTAGCCCAGGACCAGGTCATCAACTTCAGATCCGCCCCCAATGCTCCCGCTCCATGACCAAACTGAGCCATTCACGAGTCAGGTCGCTATCCCGACTGGTCTCTTTCTACTAGGACATAGCTACGGGCATGTTTTGTTCCTGTCGTGTCTCATCGGCCCCTTTTCACAAGATTGCCATGATAGGCCTTGGCGGTTGCGTTTACGAGAAAAACCAAACGCCTTTTTCTTCTCGCCTGGCAAACCCCGTCGTCACCCCTCCTTCCGGTCTCGCCTCCCGGCCACCCCGGGCTCAACATTACAGAGGCGGCGACAGCAGGTTGCAGCAACTCGCCGAGAAGATACTGCGCGTCATCCGCTGGCACACGCACATGCCACTGTACCTTGCGATTTGTTATCCCGCCATCCGTGCATCCACCAAGTTCATCGCCCTATCATCCCGCCTGATAATCCATGCCACGGAACACGAGTCCGCCCCCAAACGAAGCCGACGGCCGTTGCTCTACCTGGCCCACGCCCACATTCCATCAAAACCAGATGAGAGCCTTCTCCAGTGGCGCGTCTACGTACCCGGTGTCGCCATCAAGGCTTAAGCAATAACGAGGGCTTTTCAGATCACCACCATGGAATTTCTCGTATTGCGAAGGACCCCTCCACGCCCGTCTTAATGCTTGTTGGGCAGATGCAAGGGTTTGCATCACAACCTCGCCCTTTCAGCGCGACTCGGCGGACTCGCTAGACGCGTGACGGGATGCCGAAAGGCGAAGAAATACTGTGTCACATATCCTGTCCAAAGCATGGGAGCTCGGCCAAGTGCTTATCCTTCACCGTCTAGCTTTAACCTTGAGACGCAGTTGCTCATCCCTAGGTATGCATGAAATCTGCAAACCGTCATCCAAATGTGTCACAAAACGAGGTTGATCACCCGGAGCGCAAGCGTTCAAGGTACCATCTGCCTGTTCTTGGTGTCAACGGCCCAACTGAACGTCACTCATCTTGGACGCGTTTATCGCAGCCACTCACGCCACTCTGCCAACAGCCTCCACTACATACCACCCGCCATGCTCCCACACCCACCAAAACCATGCGAGGCCATTCAGGGACCCTCGTGCACTTCAGCCTTACGAAGATCCCGGCTCATTGATATGGACTGGCGTCAGCATGTTAATCGCTCCCCATCCACTAGTCCTCCCAAGCCCTTACTTATCCCCTGGTCATTGGCAATCCATTGGCTGACCAGCATCGAATAGCTTCACAGACTAACACGCGGATGCACCATCGCCGTCTCGGTTTGCATCGTCAATATGGTCAAGTCCGCTCTTCGAGACTGCCTCGAATCTGGCCCTCCCAATCAAACATCAGTTTGTTACCCTGATACCACCGCAACCTCCGCTGACCGCCTTTCCTTCCGTCAATTGTGGGAAATTCCCCGGTGCTAAAGAGCTTCTCCCTGTTGATTTGTAAATGATCCCGCCGCCAAGTCGGGCGCAACGCCGTGTTCCCTTGCCACGAAAAGTCGGCAACGTGAAGGACCATGCATTCACTGGTCTCCATTGTCGCGATTCCTTGGTGGATGAGGACGGCATCCTACATCCGACGGCTTATTGCGATGACTATGCGCGAGGCTTTTGGAAGATCATCAGCACTTGTTCACTTTCGGAGCCTCATCATGCTCGAACGCGACAGGTTGGATTACGATTCCCTCAGCCTTGGCTTTTGCGGCACGCTCAGTAACCTTGACCTTCAACTCTCAACCCGCGGACACGGCTCAAAACCCCATTTCCTATACCACGAGACATGTGGCTGATGATTCATGCCAAGCTTACATTTTGCCGGTGCAACCTTGGTGAGCATCGTTCTTGGGTAAGGATGTCCCTAGCAGCGCCTTGATTGGAACATCTCGATATACTGGATTTCCAGGCTTGCGTCTTTTCTTTCCATCAGCGACAACTCAATCTGCCTGTCGGATCTGGCGGCTCTGTCCCACTCCGGAAGCCAACGACAAGGTTGAGTCAGCCCTGCACCTTGACAGAACTTTCCCTGCCTTCATCAGCCATCATCCCAAACCGGAGGCTACCAAAGCGTGGTCAGAGTGAAGAAGCCTTCAACCAAGCCCTATCAGATCGGACTGGCGCAAGTCCACCGACGATTTCGGGCGCCTCGGGCGACACGCGACTGTCAGATGGCTTTCTTGCAACGTCGAGTCATGGTCGTTGCGGTGAGTTTCTAATCATTGAGCTGACGCCGTTCTCACTTAATCAAGCGATCTTACTTACCTCTGGCAGCAACAACAGGTTCATCAATCGTATCGCTGAAAAGGGTTGTATTTTCTGGAAAACGTGGGAGTGTATGTTTATGAGCAGTGTCCGAATGGCGATCTTTTGTTAAACGGCATCTGGGCTCCGGCGCACCGAAGTCGACCGGGGCGTACCCGAGATGTGGATGATGGCGTTGCACTGGCTGACTGACAGCACTACTAAGAGGGACGTCAGCCAGCCTCACGAAAGCCTCTTCGATCACAACACAACCCGCAAAATCACAGCCACTGAGCCAGGCTGAGACGTTTAAGGCTGCTCTCAAATTCGAACGCACCCGGGCGTGAATAATGGCTGCCGCCTCCGTCCATCTCTGTCTCAACCGGCCGTCGTCAGATGACCGACAAGGACAGTCGGGTACCCCAGCCGTGTCCACTTTCTAGGCAGCATCAGCATCACTAATACCACAAGGTGAGATAGTCGCCCTGTGACGAGTGAATATTGTTTCTTCTTCTTCTCACGCCCATGTGATTGCATGCGTGGGGAATCTTTCTTGGTCGTTTGTGCGGTTCTCCATCGATCAAGTCCGCTAGACACTACACACAAAAGACTCCGAGACCTAGATCTCATGCAGAGTCGCAATGGCCACTCACACCCCTCCCCCCCATCGCCCCTTCTCTCCAACATACATCTTCGGACCTCCATCTCCGCTCTCGCTCCTCCCCTCGCCAACGTTCAAACGCCAGTCCAAAGTGTAATCAAAATCGCGACGAATAACAATAAACAAGTTAGCCTGCTTTGCCTGCCCGATCCTGCCCTATCCTGCCTGAGCCACCAAAAAGACACCAGCGAATCCTGAACCCCTTTTGAATTTTTGGAAATGCAAAAAAGCCCGCCCATCCAACAACAACCATGCTTCCGCGTTGACAAGTCGAGATGTGGTCTCGTATCGTCTCACGGGCGGAAACGTTGTCTGGATCTGACAAAGATCAACCTCCCAAATAGGGAAGTTTTCGTAGAATAGAGACCAACGCCCCTTGAAATCTCTCCATCTTACAACTTATGCGACCGGTGATTGCTCGAGATACGTGGCATGTAGTCACATGCCAATACCGATCCCGATACCGCCCATACCAACATCCATGGGCTCCAGGCCGCTGCCGTCGCCCGGCAGGTCACGATCCTCTTCCATCATCTCGATGAGGTTGTCGAGATTCTCGTCCAGGTTCTCCGCGTCAGCTGGGGGCAGACACTTGCGCAGGAGCCGGCGATACTTGTCAATGTTCTCGCCCGTGCCAACCATGCTGAGCGCCTCGACGTAGTCAGACTCTGACTGTCTCTGCTCCGAGAGCATGGCCTGCAGCTGCCGTGCCAGCTCGAGTCGGTCCTCATACGAGGCCTCGTTGGCATCGCCGTTGAGCATGTTAATCTCCTGGTCCACGGCCTGCTGTACATGCAGGCGGTTCTGATGCGTGATGAGGGACATGACTTGATGCTTGGCGCGGTTGGCCTCGCTGATGATTTGCGCTGCGCCGTCGTCTGCTTCGAGCTGGGCCTCAAGCTCGGCCATGTGCTGGTGTACAGCGGCGAGCTCAGCTTGGGTATTGGAGAGAATACGACGGGCTTCCTTCTCCGCCTGATCCTTTTCGCGGAGTTCCTCATCGTAACTCCCCGCGAGATCTTGGAACTTTTCAATAATGAGCGGTGTGATGCGCGACTGTACCGTATTTGCGGCCTCTGAGTTGAAGGATGACAGGGCGAGCTTCTTGCTCGTTGTCATACGTTCAGGCACCGCGTCACGGAAAGAAACGTGGCGCTGAGAATCGGGCGCAAAGGGCGACGATGACCGTTGAGGGCCGCGCTCCTTCTTTGTGGCGTTGAGTTGGGCGATGAGGTCTTCCGCCCGCACACCTTCGTTATTAGGAATGCTGGTGGAGGCCTGCCGCCCGAGGAGTGCCCTGATACATTTCCTCGCGTTGCGTTCTGCCGCCAGGTGGAGGGCAGTATTGCCTTGCTCATCTTGCGCATCGATAAGCTGCTGCACATAGGCAGGTTCATGCGTTTCTTGTAGTTTGTTTAGGATATTATCCAAGTAATATCTTGAACACGAGTGGCTGACAACCCGACCATTCTTCATTACTGCGGCATGATGGATCACCGTGCTCCCTGTCGCATCCCGCGCATCGACAGTCTCGAAAAGCTCCTTCATCACCTGAGGGAACGTTTGCTTTTCGTAGCAGTTGGTGAAATGCACAGCCCGCATGAAGGGAGTCTCCCCCCTTACATTCTGCACATTCAGGCTGGCGCCGAAGCGCCGAAGCTGCTTTATGACATCCACGTCGCCCATGGCCGATGCCCAGTGAAGCGCCGTGTGCTCCTCCGAGTCGATGATCCAATTCGGTTGGAAATTTGGCGGCGGCTCAGGCCGGTATGCTGGCTTCTCATTCCTAGAGAGGAGGAAGTAGTCGAGAAGCTCGTCTCCGTAAACGGAGTGCTGCTGCTGCGTCAAGTCCTGGATGGCCTCTTCCCTCTTCCTCTTCCTGTGGCCCGACTGGTGGGACATGTCATAGCGGTCATCTTCACCCATGTATGAGGCGGAGGCAACGGTCAAGTTGTCAGGGGTATCGTCGTCATTCATCATCGAGTCGCCGACCTCGTACTCTTCTGGCGGCGGCGCGCCTTGCATCTGGTTGGCAGGGGGCTGGGATTGTTGTGGTGCCTGCTGCTGCTGTTGTTGGAAGTTCGTGGCGGGCCATTTGGGCACTGCGGGTTTCTTTGGTGCTTTCGGCTTGCTCGTGTGTCGCGGGGCTGGGGGCGGACTCTGTTCGCCTGGGGTGTACTCGAAGATGAGCCGCAGGCGGTCATAGATGTTGTTTCGCTGGGCGAGGGCGACGCCCTTGTCGAGAGGGATCCATGTGCCCTGGTACTTTCCATATCCACCCTGGATCTTCTCGTGCTTTTCTTTTTGTACTTCTCGCTCAAGAATACGTGTTCGCGCGGGCTTGTCGAAGCCAGCGGCCTTTAGGATGTGCGTTGCATTGATCCAGTCATCTTGGCGGCGTCGCATGACATGTTCCTTGAGGTCATCTCCGAATTGAAACTCGTAGACTGGAATCTAGAAGATCGTTCAATTAGTTACGGGCCCAATTGCGGAGGAAATTTGGATGCGAAGTATCATGGGTCGTCTCTGGGCCAACCCCGATGATTGAGGCCATCCCCTTTCCCAAAAGGAAATAAGCGCCCAGCCTGATGCCGTTGAATAACAGTATGTTGGGATTTGCGGGAGTCAAGCAGCGATTTTGCCAAGTCTGCAAGAGAAAAGTGACTTACACCACTGTATGTGGCGCTGTAAACGCCGGGTTGCGCGTTGCCCTTATTAACCATCGTCGCCGACCTGGAGCAAGGGACAGGCCCTGCGGACTTCTCGTATTAAGATCAGGAGGCACGTTGGCAGTGTTTTTGGTCTTTTCGACGTGAGAGAGAGCGATATCGTGGATGGGGCGGGTGGGAGCACTTGGTGTGGCGTTTCGTTCGGGGTGGGAGTGGTAGTTGTGGAGGCGAAGGGTCGATGAGGCTCGGGGTTGAGGACCGGTATCACGGAAATTTCACCAGGTTTGGAGTGGATGCACTTTGGTGGTTTGAAGGAAAGGGCACGTCGACGACGCGAGACGCGCCTTCTTTAGATTACCTTTTACGCGAAAGAGCACTTTAGCCAAGCGGCTACGCGCGCGAAAGAGAAGGGCCCGAGCGTCAACACGGGGCTGTGGGGCTCTCCTTCTTTCTTTGGATGAATAAATGAGTGGCCGAGAGCGCTTCAAGGCGAGTTACCGAGGTCACGTGTCTCTCTCTTTCATTGGTGGTCCGAGCTTCCACGGTACTATCACCAAAGGCCCAGCGATGCTTCCATCCCAAGGTTCGTCTCTTTGAAGTCTCCATAGGAACGAGCAGTTGCCAACAAGACATTGCTCTTACCGGCTTTGCTTGCACAGCTTACCGCAAGTCGACAAGAATGCAACCTTTGTGCGATAAATCTCAAAGCTTCATTTTCTTGCAGAGAAAAGATCACCGCCTTCATACAACAGCGTAGGAGTTATCGGACTTATCAGAACAAACAACGCCAGGGAAGGCCGGAGTGTTTGCCAATAGACCCCCCAAGAAATGAATGTTTGCCATAGCTTCAACATGTAACTGGCTGACTCCTATCCGATTACGGGGGGGTTTCGGCATGGTAAAGTTACAGCTCTACCGCCAGGTCGCCATTAGTAATCCCTCTCACTGGCCGCACCGGCGCCGTGACGTCTTCAGATGTCGCACGTATCTCACCTACCCCGCCAAGATGGTGGGGTCCATGGCATTCTGACTCCTATGAAGCCCACTTCGAAGCAGCTTGTCGAGCCTATCTGATCACGACATCGCTTCGAGAACGCAAATTATTGGCATTCTCGCGATATCCCCGTACCGGACCAAAGAGTTATATAAATATCTCGACGCTTCCCATTTCCCAGACACGTCTAAAGGTTTGTCCGTCTTTCTCAAAATAGTTATCCCCGGCGTTTAGCTCCTCTCCACCTTGCCTTACTCGTCTTACTCAAGGATCCCCCAGCTTTCACCATGCCTCTCATCGCTTCAAACCCCAAGAACCGCATCATCCTGGGTCTCATGACCTTCGGACCTGATGAGTCCGCCGGTGCCCGAATTACCGATCTCGAGACGTACAACAAGGCTCTCGATGTTTTCCAGGCTCGCGGTTACAACGAGGTCGATACAGCCCGAGTGTATGTGGGCAGGAAGCAAGAGGCCTTTACTCGTGAGGCCAAGTGGAAGGAGAGGGGTTTGACGCTCGCCACCAAGGTCCAATATCCCGGACAGCCTGGCGATCATGCCGGGGACAAGGTGATTGAGTCTGTCGAGACTAGCTTGAAGGAGCTCGGCACCGATTCCGTCGATGTGAGTGAACATGAAAGGGCCATCTAGTCAGGGGTTAAGCTAATTATACGCTGATAGATCTTGTACCTCCATGCTGCGGTACGAACTATGTTCCTGAGTATGGTCTCGGATAGTGACTAATAGTGGCTCACAGGATCGTGCAACCCCATTCGCAGAGACGCTTGAGGCTCTGGATAAGCTCCACAAGCAAGGCAAGTTCGTGAGGCTAGGCCTCAGCAACTTTACCGCGTTTGAGGTGGCCGAAGTGGTCTTGACGGCCAAGTACAACGGTTGGGTCCGGCCGACGATATACCAGGGCATGTACAATGTCATCACACGCAGCATCGAGCCCGAGCTGATCCCGGCTCTGCGCCGTTACGGACTCGACCTCGTCGTGTACAACCCCATTGCTGGCGGTTTGTTTTCGGGCAAGATCAAGTCAAAGGACATCGTTCCGACGGAGGGCCGCTTCTCGGACAACCACGGCACGGGAGGCAACTACCGCAAGCGCTACTTCCGCGAGAGCACGTTCAAGGCGCTTCAGATCATCGAACAGGCGGTGGAGGAGCACGGGCTGACCATGATTGAGACGGCGCTGCGCTGGACGGTGCACCACTCGGGTCTCAAGACCGGGGACGCCGGTAACGACGGCATTATCATTGGCATCTCGAGCGTGCAGCAGCTTGAGGATAACCTCAACCAGCTCGAAAAGGGTCCTCTTCCCAAGGCAGTGGTTGATGCGCTCGATCAGGCGTGGGCTGTTTCCAAGGCGGACACGACCAACTACTGGCACCTGGACCTCGAGTACAAGTACAACACCCGGGAGAAGCTGTTCGGCGAAGGGGCCAAGTGATCGGGCTCAAGTCCGATGAGCGGGCAGAATTCTGATGCGAGGTTGAAAGAATTGCCGTGGTAAATACGGGCAAAGTTTGATTCTTTGTAGTCTTTGTGGTAGCAATGGGCAAATGGTCGTATCAGATGTCAGAATCGAGGCACATGAATGTACCCTGTTCTTGAAGCGATCTCTGGCGCGGGATGTGAGGGTGTGCTTTAGTCGGTGTGGCAGCTGGGACCAATGCCAGACTTTCCAGTCATGCGACGCCATGCGTGATGGCGTCAGGCTGGAGGATGGAACATGGGGCGAGGGGAAATGCCGTTTTGAGGCCCTCTTCTCTTTACCCTCCTTCGGTTGTTGGTAAGCGTGGCAGGGTGGTTCAAGTTGTATGCATACCGCCGCAGTGGTGCAGCTATGATAGCCGGGCAAACGCTAAGACATGTTAGAGGCTGACCTCGCCAGAGTTATCAGACGCAGGTGACAGGCTTGTCGTTCTGCTCCTGACCGCAACTTGTGACGTGCGTGAGAATTGGCGGAAGGGTGTGGTATCTGGGTACTTGATTTGGTACAACGGTAGGGCAGAGACGACGGTGCGGAAGATAGTCGCGACCAGACGAGATGTCTAACCTCTGGTTCGGATACCATAGGTACATAGTATTATCAAGGACGGACAATGGTGTGGGAGCGATAGCGACGGAGAGGCTGCGTAAGTTTGGAGGGCTGAGTGTTGGAGGTGTTGCGTGTGCAGCATTGCAGGAGACCGAGGAGAGTGGGGGGAAAATATGGGGGGAAGACCCCTTCCGCGCGAACCGCTCATGCCCGCCAATCTGGCCGGTGCCAAGTGGAAAGCAGCAAGTATTAAGCCAAGTTAGCTGTGTCTCGGCGGCGTAGGGATGGCCCTATCAAAAGTCACCTTGCTGGGTCATGAATATGTCACTCGTCACCACCACGGGGCGATGAAGATACCTCGTGAGTACGGGATATGATACCAAAGAGACAGCAAGTATCCGTACGCACCCCATTGTAAAGCGAAAGTGTCTAAGGAAGGTATTGCATTCCCACAATCCCGTATGCCCGTCCGCCGCATTTTCCTGCATCCCGTCCCGAGGCCTGGGTTTGGCAACTTCCATGCGCCAGTTTACTGTAGTATCCACTCTCCACTCCTACCAAAGCGAAAAAAGTGTCCAACTGTACAGATCCATTCCCGACAAGCACTCGACTCGCATACTGCGTCAACTGCGTACCCCTTCCTTACTCGAGCCAACTTGCAGCTTTCTGCCTGTGCAGCAATTGGTTTCCCCGTTCAAGTCACTCCTTCACTTGATTAGCCTTTCTCTGTGTACCTTACCATTACTCTTTCTCGGTCTCTCTTATCTCTTTCTCTCAGACTCTCGCTATTATCTCCTGGTGTCCCCCCCCCCTTCCCATTCTTACGTTCCTTTTATCCCTTCTTATGCCTCCCAGACTCAACACAGGGCCGGATGGAACCCTCAACCTCCCCCATTTGCGACACGATCATTCCCATAACCCTCCCTTGAGCGCAACCACATGCGATTCCAACATTTCAGATTATATCGGTAGTGGTACCAGCAGCCCTGGACGGAGCCCCGGGCTCGACCAGCGCCTGGCCGAATTTGATGCATTGCGATCCGCCGACGACGACTACTTCAAACACGATTACGACGACCAAGACGACGAAATGGACAGCCAACGTCCCCCCCTCCTTCGAAATCACAACTCCCGCTCCGGCCAACCTCTTCTAAACGCAAAGGACGACGAAGATGACGACCACCGCGGCAGGAGCTATTCCACTCGCTCTCGAGGAGCCAGCCCCTTGCTGACCCCGAGTCGACCGGCCTTCTCTCGAGGTTCGACCATGCGAGCCCACTCTCCCTCGACCGTCACAGCGAACGCTCGAAGAAAATACATCATTGCGGCCTTCGTCCTGCTTATCAGCTTAGTCTCCTTCGTCATTCAGACCGAGTTGTCGGCATACATCCAGCAGGAACTGCACTGGGACAAGGCTTACTGCATGCTCTACCTGACCCATGGCTCCTGGGTGATGCTGTGGCCTGTCCAGCTGCTGTTCCTGCGATTCAATAAGCGCAAAGTCTCTTGGGCATCCTTCTGGCGACGACACACTGAGCTGCTTCACACCACCGCCATCATGGTCCAGAGACAGGACCTCGACTATGCGCGACCCAGCCCGCAGCCCCGCGTCTCCCCGTGGACTTATATCGTCAAGACCACGGCCTTCGTTACGTCTGCTCTGACTATTGGTGGCTTGAGCTGGTATGTCGCTGTGAACTTGACAACTCCCTCCGATTTGACGGCCATCTACAACTGCTCTGCTTTCTTCGCCTACGTCTTTTCAGTTCCGCTGCTGAAGGAGCCTTTACGCCTCGACAAGTCTCTTGCCGTCATTGTGGCCATTGCTGGTGTCTTGATCGTCGCATACGGTGACACTAGTCCCGGCGAGGATGATGCCGCTCATCAGCAGGCGGCCGGGAACCGTGTCACTGGCAACCTGATCATCGGTGTTGGATCCGTCCTCTACGGTCTCTACGAGGTCCTTTACAAGCGATATGCTTGCCCGCCTGAAGGCTGTAGCCCTAATCGCGGCATGATCTTCGCCAACACATTCGGTTCCTGCATCGGTCTCTTCACGCTTACGGTGCTGTGGATTCCGCTTCCCATTCTGCACTGGACTGGTATTGAGAAATTTGACTTGCCGACGGGATACACGGCTTGGATGCTTTTCTGCAGTGTCGTTATGAATGCGACTTTTGCCGGCAGCTTCCTGGTCTTGATCAGCCTGACGAGCCCTGTTTTGTCCAGTGTCGCCAGTCTGCTGACAATCTTCATCGTTGCCATTACCGACTGGCTGCGCACTGGCGAGCCACTCAGCGCTGCAGCTCTCATCGGCGGTGTCATGATTATGATCGCATTCGGCATGTTGAGCTGGAGTACATGGCGAGAGATGACCGAAGCCGAAGCGCACAAGGCAGTCGACCTCACCGATAGCGGCGATGATAGTGAAAGGGAACGCGAGGACTAGGCGATTGCATCATTGGTGTCGGCGCAACACCAAAAGGCGTTTGGGGAAACACGGGTTTTATCTCTTTTTTGTCTTCAACATGAGTGTTGGCATCATTACATTGGGGTCGGCGGATAACTCTGGGCATTGGATTACAACAGCATGGTCGCAACAGACTTTGAGCTGTCGCAGCGGACGGAAGGAGGAAAAGAAATGGCCACGGCCATTGGTTTACTGTTTGATTCACTGCATCCGGGGAGCTTGACACCGCTATCTGCTATTCGCTTCGTTTCTTGTCATTGTTTACTACTCTTTCTTCGGCATAGACGATATCGGTTTCGGGGTCCATGAGACACAGACCCCTTATTAGAAAAGCAGCGAGATACAAGTTGTTGACAGCTGCTGGGTGGCCTTTCAAATGGGATGCGAATTTGCTGCGCTGCAGCACAACTCCCCAAGACAAGCTTGTTCCTAACTCTTAACCTTTATCGCAGTCCCATCGTTGTCGGCCGCCATCCTAATCCTCTAGATCCGTCTTCGAGTCCCTCCATCCTCTTTCCCTCCCTACCGCCCTTCCACAAGTCCCCGAATCCGTTATACTCTTGGCATCCCGTAAAGGCCAGGTAAGTCACAAAATTTGTGTAAAAGACTTACTTCAAAAAATTGGTTGATTTGAAACAGGGGGAAGGACTCCACGTTGGGTATTAGACCAAGCTCCACGTAGGATCCTTGTAGTTGGCCACTCACGATGATTTTAGGTCGGGGCGACGTAATGTGTGGCGAGATGTTGATCTTCTGCGCTTGACCCCTTATATGTCCGCTTGAAAGCCCGAGGATGGAACCTGGTGATTGTTTGCTTGCTGCTCTTGATGGAGAAGGTGAGTTTGAATGCAGTGACTGGAATCGCTGGGTTGGGTGGAGGAAGTGCCGAGGAGATGGGAGGTATGTGGGTCTGGGTTGAGGTTAGTTTAGCCTCCTGAGTTGCCAAGTCTACATACTAATTACCATGTTATCAACGCGGCTCTATCACTTTGTGCTGAAGTTGCAGGAACGCGGACGCGGAGTCATTTAATCTGTGTTGATATGTGCAGAACTCGGTCGCAATGGATAAGTCGCCTATGTCGGATAGAACGGCCGGTAGCTTCGATCTCTTTGACCTCACGAATGGAGGTGGGGGGCGGGGGAAGCTGAGGTGTAGATGTGGCTTTCAACGGTCATCGCGGGGGCTAAGCAGACGTCCCAGTCAAGCAGCGGGGCCTTTACATGACCGATGATAACATGAACCCTACGAGGCACATCTTCTCTGCCCCATTCGTGAGCAATCGAAGTCTGCTTGTCCCAGATCGAGGATCCGAGAAGCTCTCAATGAAAGTTGGCAATGCAGAACAAAACACCTCATAGTCTGACTCTCTCTCAGGGTCAGGTTTTCGGGGATGCCCTCCATCTTAGACCCTTCTTCCTGAGCAACATGGCCAACGGGGCTGCGAACAACATAGTTAGTGAAAATATGCCAAAGCTCCAGCCTAAGCCTGTGGCGTTTGTCAAGGGTTGCTGAGCCGCGATGGCAGCGCCCGCTCCAATGCACCGTACAAGATTGTACGACGCCTGGACTGTTGCTGATGCTTTGGGGTTCAAGTCCGTCAGAAGGGTGCCGCAAACCTGAAGGCGATGAGTTAAGAACTGTGAAACGTGGTAGTTGACTCGGAAATTTGCACTGACTGTGAATATACTCGAGGTGGTGGCACCGCTTATGAATTGCATCACCAAAGGAACGGCAATGTGCTGGTACGGTCAATAAGGCCCTAGTCTCGGGAGGTCGCCAGCTGAGGGCACCTTACCCAAGCCGGAGACCAGTCTGTGATGTACTACATACCGATTCTTGCATGAGGCTCACTCCATAGCCTGCGGTGGTAACTGAGCTTAGAGCAACTAGCATGTAGATCCCCGCAAGCCGTGCCTCTTCGATTGGAAAGTCCGATATGTCATCACCTCGACGATATCGGCTGTCTCGTCCTTGCCTCATGGATACCCTCTGGATGTTTTTGTCTAGAATTTTGCCTGCCAACCCGTCAGTCAAGGTAATGTTCAAGTCGTGTTGTACAAGAATGAGGCGTCGATGTACTACGGACCTGTTGTATATGACGCTATCGCACCTCCTACCCCTGAAGGTAGGTAAATGAGCCCTGCTTGTAGATAATTCAACTTGTAGACATCAATGCACTGAGCTGACAGTGAGCTTTGCAATGTCATCTTGACTGCATAGGTTATAGAACCTATCAGGATGACGCTGAAGTTGCCTTTGGAAAACAACATCGCAATGCACTTGAAGGGGTTGGGGATGTGGTATCGCCGCTTGCCATCCTGAAGTCCTTGAACTTGCCCCACCGAGTTGATCTTTCGGTCCCGGGTGAGAGAGTCAAACAGACTTCTATGAATCCTGTGGGCCTTTAAACTTCCATTCCCTACGATTTGACGTTGTGTCTCCGGAAGTAGAATGATGATGAGGAGCAGGTAAGTGCCAGTCAGTATGACCAGAAACCAGAATATCCATCTCCAACTCAGCTTCTCCGTGAGTAGCCCGGCGATGACCGGACCAAAACTTGGAGCAGCGTTGGTACTTTATCAATCTGATCAGCAAAAATGACAAGGAAGTTGACCAGAGAATAAGCGGCTTAGCAGATGTTCTTAAGAATCGACCTACAAAACGAGCATAGACCCTACATAAGACCCACGTTCATCAACTGTTGTTATGTCTGCAACAATCCCATATGCTGCGCCGTATGAACCTGTTATTGACTCAGCTATGTGGTACATAATGAGTTACCACGGTGTCGCATACTTACCAGATGCTCCAGCGCTTTGCACCATACGTAGAATAAGTAGAGCAGGGTACGAATTCTGCAGCGCCAATCCAATAAGTCAACATACCCACTTCCTGGCACCCCCCTGTTTCTGGCACCACAAAAACGATGGGATCACAACCCAACCTCCTCATTACTATTAACTATTGATCCTCAACCACACCCACTACAATACAGCTGCCAGCCTCACTAGGGCATTCAGAGTCGCTGGATTCAGCCGTGATAACCTCCTTTTCACCCGCTTCGATTTGAGCCCGATGGATATCCCTGATGTTCGCGAACTTCGTATTGGGATCG